>NW_027518696.1:31620000-31622500 GCF_043159265.1 Tasmannia lanceolata
TCATCCGCGGTCCCCTGGCCCTGCGCACGTTTGTCTTTGAAACCGAGCATCAATGCCACAGAAAGTGCCGGGGCGCCAGCTGGAGCCATCATCCGCGTTGCCATGGCTCGCTTGGCCTTGGCTTGCCAGTCCCCGACAAGAGCAATCGCGCATTTTCTTTGCAACCGACCATCAATGCTGCCCAACGAGGCCAGCACGAGCAGTCATCCGCGGTCCCCTGGCCCTGCGCACGTTTGTCTTTGAAACCGAGCATCAATGCCACAGAAAGTGCCGGGGCGCCAGCTGGAGCCATCATCCGACGTGCCATGGCTTTGGTCCCATGGTCTTCGCAACCGAGCATTCGTGACACCCGACGGGGCCAGGACACCAACCCTTCCGACACGAGCATTCGCGCATGTTCTTTGGCCACACAACGGCGCCAGCACGAGCAAAATCATCAGCGGTGCGGTGGCCTTGCACGACCTTTTGTCTTTGGAACCAACCATCAGTGCCACGGGAAGTGCCGGAGTCCCGGCATCCGCGGTGCCAAGTCATTGCGCCCTTTGTCTCTGCAGCGGGGCATGCCGGGCACTCCCAACCATTGCAAGCAAGCAAGCAAGCAAGAAAGTAAGTAAGTAAGTAAGTAAGTATTACATATAGGGGCGGGACATGCGGGGAGTTCTGCGAAACGTGCACTACGGGGCACACGCGTACCTACCGGGGCATACCGACCCCTACTGGGGCACACGTGCGCATATCGGGGCGTACCAAGCCTATCGGGGCATTCGCATGTATCCCAAGGCATACCGAGTCTATCCGGGCATACGCGTTCATACCGGGGCGTAACGGGCCTATCGGGGCATACTTGGGCATATCCGGGCAAAAAATGCCCAAAACTTGCGCAACCTTGGCAACCGTGGTCCATTCCTCACTATATGCCATGGCCTTGTGCCCATGGTCTTCACAAGACAGCATCCAAGGCGCCTGAAAGGCCAAGGGAGCCCAACCCAGCAATGCCCAGCCAAGGCCAGGCATTCCAGTGCCTGCCCGGGCAAAAACGCCCAAAGCATGCCCCATTCCTTAGCCTATCCAGGCAAAAACGCCCAAAACCAGCCCATTCCAGTGCCTATCCGGGCAAAAACGCCCAAAGCATGCCCATTCCTTAGCCTGTCCAGGCAAAAACGCCCAAAACCAGCACATTCCAGTGCCTATCCGGGCAAAAACGCCCTAAACCTGCGCATTCCAGCGCCCCGCAGCATGCCACCCTCCTATAGGGTTTGCGCAACCAACCCGCCTAACCACCAGTGGCAACCAAAGGTGCTGTTAGCGACGACTTCTGAAGACGCAACGAGACGCGACGGGTTTGCGCCCAGACGCGACGAGACGATGCGGGATCTGCGCCCAACCATGCCTACACCCGCCGACTTGTTGCGGGAGCTGCTTGCCCAAGCATGCCTAGCGTGCAAGGCCTGCGTGCCCAAGGTCTGTGTGCAAGGCTAGTGCCCAAGGCTAGTGCGCAAGGCTAGTGCCCAAGGCTAGTGAGCAAGGCCTGGGTGCAAGGCTAGTGTGCAAGGCTTGTATGCAAGGCTAGTGTGCAAGGCTGCTGTGCAAGGCTTGTGGGCAAGGCTGGTGCGCAAGGCTAGTGCCCAAGGGTTGTGTGCAAGGCTAGTGCCCAAGGCTAGTGCGCAAGGCTCGTGCCCAAGGCTAGTTCGCAAGGCTTGTGTGCAAGGCTAGTGCGATGGGCCAGTGCCCAAGGCTTGTGAGCAAGGCTTGTATGCATGGCTTGTGCGCAAGGCTTGTGTCCAAGGCTTTTGTGCAAGGCTCGTGCGCAAGGCTAGTGTGCAAGGCTTGTGCGCATTGGCAGGTAGCCCACCACCATGCACGATCCAAATGCCACTCACGCGACAACACGGTGCCAAGCCGGGCATGGTGTGCACTCAAAACCAATCAACGGACAGAGGTCATGCGTCATGGGGGGGATCTAGCAAGGCCATGGGGAAGGTCATGGAGGACCTTGGAAGCAAGCGCAAGACGAGAGCGAATCGAACAAGGGGCCAGGACGGGGCCTTGTGCCCATGGTCTTCGCAAGACTGCGTCCAAGGCGCCCGAAAGCCCAAGGGAACCCAAACCCGGCCGACACTTGCAATCGCACATGCTCTCTGCAACACACCATCAATGCCGCCCAACGGGGCCAGCACGAGCAGTCATCCGCGGTCCCCTGGCCCTGCGCACGTTTGTCTTTGAAACCGAGCATCAATGCCACAGAAAGTGCCGGGGCGCCAGCTGGAGCCATCATCCGCGTTGCCATGGCTCGCTTGGCCTTGGCTTGCCAGGCCCCGACACGAGCAATCGCGCATTTTCTTTGCAACCGACCATCAATGCCGCCCAACGGGGCCAGCACGAGCAGTCATCCGCGGTCCCCTGGCCCTGCGCACGTTTGTCTTTGAAACCGAGCATCAATGCCACAGAAAGTGCCGGGGCGCCAGCTGGAGCCATCATCCGCGTTGCCATGGCTCGCTTG
>NW_027518696.1:31632500-31642500 GCF_043159265.1 Tasmannia lanceolata
TTCCAGTGCCTACCCGGGCAAAAACGCCCAAAGCATGCCCCATTCCTTAGCCTATCCAGGCAAAAACGCCCTAAACCAGCCCATTCCAGTGCCTATCCGGGCAAAAACGCCCAAAGCATGCCCATTCCTTAGCCTATCCAGGCAAAAACGCCCAAAACCAGCACATTCCAGTGCCTATCCGGGCAAAAACGCCCTAAACCTGCGCATTCCAGCGCCCCGCAGCATACCACCCTCCTATAGGGTTTGCGCAACCAACCCGCCTAACCACCAGTGGCAACCAAAGGTGCTGTTAGCGACGACTTCTGAAGACGCAACGAGACGCGACGGGTTTGCGCCCAGACGCGACGGGACGATGCGGGATCTGCGCCCCGCCATGCCTACACCCGCCGACTTGCTGCGGGAGCTGCTCGCCCAAGCATGCCTAGCTTGCGAGGCCTGCGTGCAAGGCTAGTGTGCAAGGCTCGTGGGCAAGGCTAGTGCGCAAGGCTAGTGCCCAAGGTCTGTGTGCAAGGCTAGTGCCCAAGGCTAGTGCGCAAGGCTAGTGCCCAAGGCTAGTGAGCAAGGCCTGTGTGCAAGGCTAGTGTGCAAGGCTTGTATGCAAGGCTAGTGTGCAAGGCTGGTGTGCAAGGCTTGTGGGCAAGGCTGGTGCGCAAGGCTAGTGCCCAAGGGTTGTGTGCAAGGCTAGTGCCCAAGGGTAGTGCGCAAGGCTCGTGCCCAAGGCTAGTGCGCAAGGCTTGTGTGCAAGGCTAGTGCGATGGGCCAGTGCCCAAGGCTTGTGAGCAAGGCTTGTATGCATGGCTTGTGTGCAAGGCTTGTGTCACGGGCCAAATATTTGAGCAACGGAATAACCCGTGCGGCGCCCCAACATGCACGAATGCTAGGGCCAGCCTTCAATCGTGCAAGCCTTTAAAGGCCCTGCACGCCAACACCCCTTGATGCTTCAAATGTGCACACAAACTCTAAGCTGTTCAACAGGCTACTTGGCTCAGATCTTGACATGCGCTTCTTGATACCCACACTCATGATCAGCCTGCATCACGAGTACATCGAACATAAGGCCTTGGGGCCTAATGCAAAGTCCATCGAGTACGAGGCATGACGATGCCACGCACCAATCCGCCAAGCACTAGGGCTTGGTCATCCAAGGAGCAAGATGCCCCATGGACTGATCCGCAAGGTGTACACCTCGCGAGGGCAACCGAAGTCGCCCCGGCACGAACCCATGGAAGACCTAGAGAATGGCCTACCCACGAGACGTACCGCGGTGCAGAGGGGCAAACAGTATAAGTAGCCCCCTGCACCGGTCCGCCGCGCAATGCATGTGGGAACCCAACCCAACATGCACTGTCTTTGGCCCCCATCCTCAACCAAAGAAACTGGAGCATCCCTATGGATAGCTCGCAGTCCGCACCCAAAGCTCCCTTAGGGCACGCCTACGAGTTGAAGTATGATTTCCTACTGTGTGCAACAGATGCACAAGCAAGTCCTCTTGCAACCCATGAGCAAGCCACCAAGGCTCCTGCCCACACCTGCTGGGCCTAACGGGGGAGAAGTCACAAGTCACAGGGTCACCTCCTCCTATAGTGTTTGGCCAACCAACCCCCTTAACCACCAGTGGCGACCAAAGGTGCTATAAACAACGCATTTCCAAGACGCAACGAGACGAGACGAGATGGATTTTAATACCGGTTGTGTCCTGAACTGTTTCCCCGTGACACTCCCCCACCTGATAACGTCGACGCCCTCGTCGACACTGAACGCTCTGTGAAGCTCAGTTCCACAATAACAATGACTTCTCAATCTTGAAAACAGCTGCCACTGGTACTTCGACAATCAGCGAATTCTGACTTCTACTGCATACCACACTGCCTCAAGTTCTGCCAATCACTGCACTATAGCTCTGCTGGAGTTATCTTCAACAACGATGGTTTTCCCGAACTCCATCAAACTAGGCGAAGGTTTTCTGACGGTGCCTACAAACGCTGTGGATGACGTGCCATCACTTTCGGCACGGAAGGTTATGGCTCACCTACAACCGGATGACGTGCCACCACTTTCGGCACGGAAGGTTTTGGCTCACCTACAACCGGGTAGCGTGCCATCACTTTCAGCACGGAAGGTTTTGGCTCACCTACAACCGGATAACACGCCATCACTTTCGGCATGGAAGGTTTTGGCTCACCTACAACCGGATAACACGCCATCACTTTCGGCATGGAAGGTTTTGGCTCACCTACAACCGGATAACATGCCATCACTTTCGGCATGGAAGGTTTTGGCTCACCTACAACCGGGTAGCGTGCCATTACTTTCGGCACGGAAGGTTTTGGCTCACCTACAACCGGTTAACGTGCCAACACTTTCGGCACGGAAGGTTTTGGCTCACCTACAACCGGTGATGATGGTTCTGAGCACTCCACCAAACTCCATGAGGGCAGAGCGACCAGCTTGAATCATTTCCTCAAGCAACTCTCAAGTTCCTCCTCAGCTACACTCGAGCTTCCTCTGGAGTGGTCTTCCGAAATGGCCAACTTGCACCGCTTCGTCTCTCCCTGAATGTGCCACCACTTCTGGCACAGCACCTGCCTCACTTTCGGCCAAGTGCAGCACTTGCCACCTGCAAAGTGCAAACCAACCACGGAGTCCACAAGCACTCCCAAGCAAAGAGACCACCACATCAGTCTCGCCTCCTCCTGAGGCCAAGAATCCCCTGTTGGGATCAATCAACTGCGACGCTTAGTCTTGCATGCTTCGGTTCAACGCTATAGAACTTGATTTGAACAATCAACCCTTATGCCACAAATGGTCTCCTTGGGCACTTGCGGCTAGTACTCACACTGCTAACCACCCCAAATATTCCATCATTCAGATTGAGCTGTCCTTTCAATTTCGACAAACTAAGAGATTCTAAAGCAGCAAGAAACACACAAACATACCATGTCGTCCCATACCAACACAGTCTGCCCATATGCCATCTGAGCTCACCACACTGTCTCATATCAGCACAGCAAACCCATTATCAAATCTAAGCGGCCTTGGCGTTCGTTCCAAGGTCTTTCTGAGAAGAGCATCACGCATGCTCGATTGTAATTGTGAACTGCCATAAAAGTACTTCAGTCATTGACCAGCTCTTCATCCTGAGCATGTCTGCTAATTCGTCAAACTGGTTATGCCATCACACTGAGCAAGCAAATTCACTTCGGTGAGCGCTTTGGTGCCGACACGTTCAACACCTCATCTGATAGGGGAAGGCTTATGCCAGCAGCCAACCCTTTTTTCATAGCAAGCCCTTAAAGCCATATGCTAACACATCAATGTTAGCCAACACTGCAACGGAGCATTCACAACTCCCCAACTGCCACTTCCGATCTCACACATCGGTGGGTCACTGAAAGATGCCAACCTGTTCGCCGACGGTTGCAGCTCTAACACTGTATCAAGCTTCGAGTAAATCTATTGAGCAATGCTTGAACAAACACTGATGGTACTAATCTTTCCAGGCCATCGCGCCTCTGTTGCGCGACTCAAGTAGAATAAGTGAGAGTCCACAGAAAGGAACATACCCACGCAATTTTAGCTCTTCTTCGGCTGACTAATGGACTTTCAAAGTGTTAGATTCAAAGACATCCGCACTTGGCACCTCCAACTTGGTGTGCTAACATTCAAGCTCTTTCCAACTCCGCCACAACAGAAAGCATTTCCCGTTCCTTTGTGCAAAGCAACATGCACTAGAGATGCACTAATCATAGCCGCAAACACTGCCACTTGCTGCAACTATGCCAGCACAGACACCAACTGTATCATAGCTCCTTGAAAACTCTTGATTCACAACCTGCTCTGATCTGGCGCTAGATACCATCTGGCACCAATTCTCAAAGCCCACTCTGAATACATAGCTTGGACATTCTGCTCTGATACCAACTGTCACGGGCCAAATATTTGAGCAACGGAATAACCCGTGCGGCGCCCCAACATGCACGAATGCTAGGGCCAGCCTTCAATCGTGCAAGCCTTTAAAGGCCCTGCACGCCAACACCCCTTGATGCTTCAAATGTGCACACAAACTCTAAGCTGTTCAACAGGCTACTTGGCTCAGATCTTGACATGCGCTTCTTGATACCCACACTCATGATCAGCCTGCATCACGAGTACATCGAACATAAGGCCTTGGGGCCTAATGCAAAGTCCATCGAGTACGAGGCATGACGATGCCACGCACCAATCCGCCAAGCACTAGGGCTTGGTCATCCAAGGAGCAAGATGCCCCATGGACTGATCCGCAAGGTGTACACCTCGCGAGGGCAACCGAAGTCGCCCCGGCACGAACCCATGGAAGACCTAGAGAATGGCCTACCCACGAGACGTACCGCGGTGCAGAGGGGCAAACAGTATAAGTAGCCCCCTGCACCGGTCCGCCGCGCAATGCATGTGGGAACCCAACCCAACATGCACTGTCTTTGGCCCCCATCCTCAACCAAAGAAACTGGAGCATCCCTATGGATAGCTCGCAGTCCGCACCCAAAGCTCCCTTAGGGCACGCCTACGAGTTGAAGTATGATTTCCTACTGTGTGCAACAGATGCACAAGCAAGTCCTCTTGCAACCCATGAGCAAGCCACCAAGGCTCCTGCCCACACCTGCTGGGCCTAACGGGGGAGAAGTCACAAGTCACAGGGTCACCTCCTCCTATAGTGTTTGGCCAACCAACCCCCTTAACCACCAGTGGCGACCAAAGGTGCTATAAACAACGCATTTCCAAGACGCAACGAGACGAGACGAGATGGATTTTAATACCGGTTGTGTCCTGAACTGTTTCCCCGTGACACTTGTGTGCATGGCTTGTGCGCAAGGCTTGTGTCCAAGGCTTTTGTGCAAGGCTCGTGCGCAAGGCTAGTGTGCAAGGCTTGTGCGCATTGGCAGGTAGCCCACCACCATGCACGATCCAAATGCCACTCAAACGACAACACGGTGCCAAGCCGGGCATGGTGTGCACTCAAAACCAATCAACGGACAGAGGTCATGCGTCATGGGGGGGATCTAGCAAGGCCATGGGGAAGGTCATGGAGGACCTTGGAAGCAAGCGCAAGACGAGAGCGAATCGAACAAGGGGCCAGGACGGGGCCTTGTGCCCATGGTCTTCGCAAGACTGCGTCCAAGGCGCCCGAAAGCCCAAGGGAACCCAAACCCGGCCGACACTTGCAATCGCACATGCTCTCTGCAACACACCATCAATGCCGCCCAACGGGGCCAGCACGAGCAGTCATCCGCGGTCCCCTGGCCCTGCGCACGTTTGTCTTTGAAACCGAGCATCAATGCCACAGAAAGTGCCGGGGCGCCAGCTGGAGCCATCATCCGCGTTGCCATGGCTCGCTTGGCCTTGGCTTGCCAGTCCCCGACACGAGCAATCGCGCATTTTCTTTGCAACCGACCATCAATGCCGCCCAACGAGGCCAGCACGAGCAGTCATCCGCGGTCCCCTGGCCCTGCGCACGTTTGTCTTTGAAACCGAGCATCAATGCCACAGAAAGTGCCGGGGCGCCAGCTGGAGCCATCATCCGCGTTGCCATGGCTCGCTTGGCCTTGGCTTGCCAGTCCCCGACAGGAGCAATCGCGCATTTTCTTTGCAACCGACCATCAATGCTGCCCAACGAGGCCAGCACGAGCAGTCATCCGCGGTCCCCTGGCCCTGCGCACGTTTGTCTTTGAAACCGAGCATCAATGCCACAGAAAGTGCCGGGGCGCCAGCTGGAGCCATCATCCGCGTTGCCATGGCTCGCTTGGCCTTGGCTTGCCAGTCCCCGACACGAGCAATCGCGCATTTTCTTTGCAACCGACCATCAATACCGCCCAACGAGGCCAGCACGAGCAGTCATCCGCGGTCCCCTGGCCCTGCGCACGTTTGTCTTTGAAACCGAGCATCAATGCCACAGAAAGTGCCCGGGCGCCAGCTGGAGCCATCATCCGACGTGCCATGGCTTTGGTCCCATGGTCTTCGCAACCGAGCATTCGTGACACCCGACGGGGCCAGGACACCAACCCTTCCGACACGAGCATTCGCGCATGTTCTTTGGCCACACAACGGCGCCAGCACGAGCAAAATCATCAGCGGTGCGGTGGCCTTGCACGGCCTTTTGTCTTTGGAACCAACCATCAGTGCCACGGGAAGTGCCGGAGTCCCGGCATCCGCGGTGCCAAGTCATTGCGCCCTTGGTCTCTGCAGCGGGGCATGCCGGGCACTCCCAACCATTGCAAGCAAGCAAGAAAGAAAGTAAGTAAGTAAGTAAGTATTACATATAGGGGCGGGACATGCGGGGAGATCAGCGAAACGTGCATTACGGGGCACACGCGTACCTACCGGGGCATACCGATCCCTATTGGGGCACACGTGTGCATATCGGGGCATACCGGGCCTATCGGGGCACACGCGTACATACCGGGGCATACCGACCCCTACTGGGGCACACGTGCGCATATCGGGGCGTACCAAGCCTATCGGGGCATTCGCATGTATCCCAAGGCATACCGAGTCTATCCGGGCATACGCGTTCATACCGGGGCGTAACGGGCCTATCGGGGCATACTTGGGCATATCCGGGCAAAAAATGCCCAAAACTTGCGCAACCTTGGCAACCGTGGTCCATTCCTCACTATATGCCATGGCCTTGTGCCCATGGTCTTCACAAGACAGCATCCAAGGCGCCTGAAAGGCCAAGGGAGCCCAACCCAGCAATGCCCAGCCAAGGCCAGGCATTCCAGTGCCTGCCCGGGCAAAAACGCCCAAAGCATGCCCCATTCCTTAGCCTATCCAGGCAAAAACGCCCAAAACCAGCCCATTCCAGTGCCTATCCGGGCAAAAACGCCCAAAGCATGCCCATTCCTTAGCCTGTCCAGGCAAAAACGCCCAAAACCAGCACATTCCAGTGCCTATCCGGGCAAAAACGCCCTAAACCTGCGCATTCCAGCGCCCCGCAGCATGCCACCCTCCTATAGGGTTTGCGCAACCAACCCGCCTAACCACCAGTGGCAACCAAAGGTGCTGTTAGCGACGACTTCTGAAGACGCAACGAGACGCGACGGGTTTGCGCCCAGACGCGACGAGACGATGCGGGATCTGCGCCCAACCATGCCTACACCCGCCGACTTGTTGCGGGAGCTGCTTGCCCAAGCATGCCTAGCGTGCAAGGCCTGCGTGCCCAAGGTCTGTGTGCAAGGCTAGTGCCCAAGGCTAGTGCGCAAGGCTAGTGCCCAAGGCTAGTGAGCAAGGCCTGGGTGCAAGGCTAGTGTGCAAGGCTTGTATGCAAGGCTAGTGTGCAAGGCTGCTGTGCAAGGCTTGTGGGCAAGGCTGGTGCGCAAGGCTAGTGCCCAAGGGTTGTGTGCAAGGCTAGTGCCCAAGGCTAGTGCGCAAGGCTCGTGCCCAAGGCTAGTTCGCAAGGCTTGTGTGCAAGGCTAGTGCGATGGGCCAGTGCCCAAGGCTTGTGAGCAAGGCTTGTATGCATGGCTTGTGCGCAAGGCTTGTGTCCAAGGCTTTTGTGCAAGGCTCGTGCGCAAGGCTAGTGTGCAAGGCTTGTGCGCATTGGCAGGTAGCCCACCACCATGCACGATCCAAATGCCACTCACGCGACAACACGGTGCCAAGCCGGGCATGGTGTGCACTCAAAACCAATCAACGGACAGAGGTCATGCGTCATGGGGGGGATCTAGCAAGGCCATGGGGAAGGTCATGGAGGACCTTGGAAGCAAGCGCAAGACGAGAGCGAATCGAACAAGGGGCCAGGACGGGGCCTTGTGCCCATGGTCTTCGCAAGACTGCGTCCAAGGCGCCCGAAAGCCCAAGGGAACCCAAACCCGGCCGACACTTGCAATCGCACATGCTCTCTGCAACACACCATCAATGCCGCCCAACGGGGCCAGCACGAGCAGTCATCCGCGGTCCCCTGGCCCTGCGCACGTTTGTCTTTGAAACCGAGCATCAATGCCACAGAAAGTGCCGGGGCGCCAGCTGGAGCCATCATCCGCGTTGCCATGGCTCGCTTGGCCTTGGCTTGCCAGGCCCCGACACGAGCAATCGCGCATTTTCTTTGCAACCGACCATCAATGCCGCCCAACGGGGCCAGCACGAGCAGTCATCCGCGGTCCCCTGGCCCTGCGCACGTTTGTCTTTGAAACCGAGCATCAATGCCACAGAAAGTGCCGGGGCGCCAGCTGGAGCCATCATCCGCGTTGCCATGGCTCGCTTGGCCTTGGCTTGCCAGTCCCCGACACGAGCAATCGCGCATTTTCTTTGCAACCGACCATCAATGCCGCCCAACGAGGCCAGCACGAGCAGTCATCCGCGGTCCCCTGGCCCTGCGCACGTTTGTCTTTGAAACCGAGCATCAATGCCACAGAAAGTGCCGGGGCGCCAGCTGGAGCCATCATCCGACGTGCCATGGCTTTGGTCCCATGGTCTTCGCAACCGAGCATTCGTGACACCCGACGGGGCCAGGACACCAACCCTTCCGACAGGAGCATTCGCGCATGTTCTTTGGCCACACAAAGGCGCCAGCACGAGCAAAATCATCCGCGGTGCGGTGGCCTTGCACGGCCTTTTGTCTTTGGAACCAACCATCAGTGCCACGGGAAGTGCCGGAGTCCCGGCATCCGCGGTGCCAAGTCATTGCGCCCTTGGTCTCTGCAGCGGGGCATGCCGGGCACTCCCAACCATTGCAAGCAAGCAAGAAAGAAAGTAAGTAAGTAAGTAAGTATTACATATAGGGGCGGGACATGCGGGGAGATCAGCGAAACGTGCATTACGGGGCACACGCGTACCTACCGGGGCATACCGATCCCTATTGGGGCACACGTGTGCATATCGGGGCATACCGGGCCTATCGGGGCACACGCGTACATACCGGGGCATACCGAGCCCTACTGGGGCACACGTGCGCATATCGGGGCGTACCAAGCCTATCGGGGCATACGCATGTATCCCAAGGCATACCGAGTCTATCCGGGCATACGCGTTCATACCGGGGCGTAACGGGCCTATCGGGGCATACTTGGGCATATCCGGGCAAAAAATGCCCAAAACTTGCGCAACCTTGGCAACCGTGGTCCATTCCTCTCTATATGCCTAGCCTTGGCAACCGTGGTCCATTCCTCACTATATGCCATGGCCTTGTGCCCATGGTCTTCCCAAGACAGCGTCCAAGGCGCCCGGAAGGCCAAGGGAGCCCAACCCAGCGATGCCCTGCTATGGCAAGCCAAGGCCAAGCATTCCGGTGCCTATCCGGGCAAAAATGCGATTCCTCTCTATATGCCTAGCCTTGGCAACCGTGGTCCATTCCTCACCATATGCCATGGCCTTGTGCCCATGGTCTTCCCAAGACAGCGTCCAAGGCGCCCGGAAGGCCAAGGGAGCCCAACCCAGCAATGCCCTGCTTTGGCAAGCCAAGGCCAAGCATTCCGGTGCCTAACCTTGGCAACCGTGGTCCTTTCCTCACCATATGCCATGGCCTTGTGCCCATGGTCTTCGCAAGACATCGTCAGAGGCGCCCAAAAGGCCAAGGGAGCCCAACCCAGCAATGCCCTGCTTTGGCAAGCCAAGGCCAAGCATTCCGGTGCCTAACCTTGGCAACCGTGGTCCTTTCCTCACCATATGCCATGGCCTTGTGCCCATGGTCTTCGCAAGACATCGTCCAAGGCGCCCAAAAGGCCAAGGGAGCCCAACCCAGCAATGCCCTGCTAGGGCAAGCCAAGGCCAAGCATTCCGGTGCCTAACCTTGGCAACCGTGGTCCTTTCCTCACCATATGCCATGGCCTTGTGCCCATGGTCTTCGCAAGACATCGTCCAAGGCGCCCAAAAGGCCAAGGGAGCCCAACCTAGCAATGCCCTGCTAGGACAAGCCAAGGCCAAGCATTCCGGTGCCTATCCGGGCAAAAACGCCCAAAGCATGCCCATTCCTTAGCCTATCCAGGCAAAAACGCCCAAAATCTGCACATTCTAGTGCCTATCCGGGCAA
>NW_027518696.1:31652500-31660000 GCF_043159265.1 Tasmannia lanceolata
CCTTGGCTTGCCAGTCCCCGACACGAGCAATCGCGCATTTTCTTTGCAACCGACCATCAATGCCGCCCAACGAGGCCAGCACGAGCAGTCATCCGCGGTCCCCTGGCCCTGCGCACGTTTGTCTTTGAAACCGAGCATCAATGCCACAGAAAGTGCCCGGGCGCCAGCTGGAGCCATCATCCGACGTGCCATGTGTCACGGGGAAACAGTTCAGGACACAACCGGTATTAGAATCCATCTCGCCTCGTCTCGTTGCGTCTTGGAAATGCGTTGTTTATAGCACCTTTGGTCGCCACTGGTGGTTAAGGGGGTTGGTTGGCCAAACACTATAGGAGGAGGTGACCCTGTGACTTGTGACTTCTCCCCCGTTAGGCCCAGCAGGTGTGGGCAGGAGCCTTGGTGGCTTGCTCATGGGTTGCAAGAGGACTTGCTTGTGCATCTGTTGCACACAGTAGGAAATCATACTTCAACTCGTAGGCGTGCCCTAAGGGAGCTTTGGGTGCGGACTGCGAGCTATCCATAGGGATGCTCCAGTTTCTTTGGTTGAGGATGGGGGCCAAAGACAGTGCATGTGGGTTGGGTTCCCACATGCATTGCGCGGCGGACCGGTGCAGGGGGCTACTTATACTGTTTGCCCCTCTGTACCGCGGTACGTCTCGTGGGTAGGCCATTCTCTAGGCCTTCCATGGGTTCGTGCCGGGGCGACTTCGGTTGCCCTCGCGAGGAGTACACCTTGCGGATCAGTCCATGGGGCATCTTGCTCCTTGGATGACCAAGCCCTAGTGCTTGGCGGGTGGTGCGTGGCATCGTCATGCCTCGTACTCGATGGACTTTGCATTAGGCCCCAAGGCCTTATGTTCGATGTACTCGTGATGCAGGCTGATCATGAGTGTGGGTATCTAGAAGCGCATGTCAAGATCTGAGCCAAGTAGCCTGTTGAACAGCTTAGAGTTTATGTGCACATTTGAAGCATCAAGGGGTGTTGGCGTGTAGGGCCTTTAAAGGCTTGCACGATTGAAGGCTGGCCCTAGCATTCGTGCATGTTGGGGCGCCGCACGGGTTATTCCGTTGCTCAAATATTTGGCCCGTGACAGTTGGTATCAGAGCCAGGTTGTCCAAGCTATGTATTCAGAGTGTGCTTTGAGAATTGGTGCCAGATGGTATCTAGTGCCAGATCAGAGCAGTTATGAATCAAGAGTTTTTTTTAAGGAGCTATGATACAGTTGGTGTCTGTGTTGGCATAGTTGCAGCAAGTGGCAGTGTTTGCGGCTATGATTAGCGCATCTCTAGTGCATGTTGCTTTGCACAAAGGAACGGGAAATGCTTTCTGTTGTGGCGGAGTTGAAAAAAGCTTGAATGTTAGCACACCAAGTTGGAAGTGCTAAGTTGCGGATGTCTTTGAATCTAACACTTTGAAAGTCCATTAGTCAGCCGAAGGAGAGCTAAAATTGCGTGGGTATGTTCCTTTCGGGGGACTCTCCCTTATTCTACTTGAGTCGCGCAACAGAGGCGCGATGGCCTGCAAAGATTAGTACCATCAGTGTTTGTTTAAGCATTGCTCAATGGATTTGCTCGAAGCTTGATACAGTGTTAGAGCTGCAACCATCAGCGAACAGGTTGGCATCTTTCAGTGACCCACCGATGTGTGAGATCGGAAGTGGCAGTTGGGGAGTTGTGAATGCTCCGTTGCAGTGTTGGCTAAACATTGATGTGTTAGCATATGGCCTTAAGGGCTTGCTATGAAAAAAAGGGGTTGGCTGCTGGTATAAGCCTTCCCCTATCAGATGAGGTGTCGAACGTGTCGACACCAAAGCGCTCACCGAAGTGAATTTGCTTGCTCAGTGTGATGGCATAACCAGTTTGACGAATTAGCAGACATGCTCAGGATGAAGAGCTGGTCAATGACTGAAGTACTTTTATGGCAGTTCACAATTACAATCGAGCATGCGTGATGCTCTTCTCAGAAAGACCTTGGAACGAACGCCAAGGCCGCTTAGATTTGATAATGGGTTTGTTGTGCTGATATGGGACAGTGTGGTGAGCTCAGATGGCATATGGGCAGACTGTGTTGGTATGGGACGACATGGTATGTTTGTGTGTTTCTTGCTGCTTTAGAATCTCTTAGTTTGTCGAAATTGAAAGGACAGCTCAATCTGAATGATGGAATATTTGGGGTGGTTAGCAGTGTGAGTACTAGCCGCAAGTGCCCAAGGAGACCATTTGTGGCATAAGGGTTGATTGTTCAAATCAAGTTCTATAGTGTTGAACCGAAGCAGGCAAGACTAAGCGTCGCAGTTGATTGATCCCAACAGGGGATTCTTGGCCTCAGGAGGAGGCGAGACTGATGTGGTGGTCTCTTTGCTTGGGAGTGCTTGTGGACTCCGTGGTTGGTTTGCACTTTGCAGGTGGCAAGTGCTGCACTTGGCCGAAAGTGAGGCAGGTGCTGTGCCAGAAGTGGTGGCACATTCAGGGAGAGACGAAGCGGTGCAAGTTGGCCATTTCGGAAGACCACTCCAGAGGAAGCTCGAGTGTAGCTGAGGAGGAACTTGAGAGTTGCTTGAAGAAATGATTCAAGCTGGTCGCTCTGCCCTCATGGAGTTTGGTGGAGTGCTCAGAACCATCATAACCGGTTGTAGGTGAGCCAAAACCTTCAGTGCCGAAAGTGTTGGCACGTTAACCGGTTGTAGGTGAGCCAAAACCTTCCGTGCCGAAAGTGATGGCACGCTACCCGGTTGTAGGTGAGCCAAAACCTTCCATGCCAAAAGTGATGGCGTGTTATCCGGTTGTAGGTGAGCCAAAACCTTCCGTGCCGAAAGTGTTGGCACGTTTTCCGGTTGTAGGTGAGCCAAAACCTTCCATGCCGAAAGTGATGGCGTGTTATCCGGTTGTAGGTGAGCCAAAACCTTCCGTGCCGAAAGTGGTGGCACGTCATCCGGTTGTAGGTGAGCCATAACCTTCCGTGCCGAAAAAGATGGCACGTCATCCACAGCGTTTGTAGGCACCGTCAGAAAACCTTCGCCTAGTTTGATGGAGTCCGGGAAAACCATCGTTGTTGAAGATAACTCCAGCAGAGCTATAGTGCAGTGATTGGCAGAACTTGAGGCAGTGTGGTATGTAGTAGAAGTCAGAATACGCTGATTGTCGAAGTACCAGTGGCAGCTGCTTTCAAGATTGAGAAGTCATCGTTATTGTGGAACTGAGCTTCATAGAGCGTTCAGTGTCGACGAGGACGTCGACGTTATCAGGTGGGGGAGTGTCACGGGGAAACAGTTCAGGACACAACCGGTATTAGAATCCATCTCGCCTCGTCTCGTTGCGTCTTGGAAATGCGTTGTTTATAGCACCTTTGGTCGCCACTGGTGGTTAAGGGGGTTGGTTGGCCAAACACTATAGGAGGAGGTGACCCTGTGACTTGTGACTTCTCCCCCGTTAGGCCCAGCAGGTGTGGGCAGGAGCCTTGGTGGCTTGCTCATGGGTTGCAAGAGGACTTGCTTGTGCATCTGTTGCACACAGTAGGAAATCATACTTCAACTCGTAGGCGTGCCCTAAGGGAGCTTTGGGTGCGGACTGCGAGCTATCCATAGGGATGCTCCAGTTTCTTTGGTTGAGGATGGGGGCCAAAGACAGTGCATGTGGGTTGGGTTCCCACATGCATTGCGCGGCGGACCGGTGCAGGGGGCTACTTATACTGTTTGCCCCTCTGTACCGCGGTACGTCTCGTGGGTAGGCCATTCTCTAGGCCTTCCATGGGTTCGTGCCGGGGCGACTTCGGTTGCCCTCGCGAGGAGTACACCTTGCGGATCAGTCCATGGGGCATCTTGCTCCTTGGATGACCAAGCCCTAGTGCTTGGCGGGTGGTGCGTGGCATCGTCATGCCTCGTACTCGATGGACTTTGCATTAGGCCCCAAGGCCTTATGTTCGATGTACTCGTGATGCAGGCTGATCATGAGTGTGGGTATCTAGAAGCGCATGTCAAGATCTGAGCCAAGTAGCCTGTTGAACAGCTTAGAGTTTATGTGCACATTTGAAGCATCAAGGGGTGTTGGCGTGTAGGGCCTTTAAAGGCTTGCACGATTGAAGGCTGGCCCTAGCATTCGTGCATGTTGGGGCGCCGCACGGGTTATTCCGTTGCTCAAATATTTGGCCCGTGACACATGGCTTTGGTCCCATGGTCTTCGCAACCGAGCATTCGTGACACCCGACGGGGCCAGGACACCAACCCTTCCGACACGAGCATTCGCGCATGTTCTTTGGCCACACAACGGCGCCAGCACGAGCAAAATCATCAGCGGTGCGGTGGCCTTGCACGGCCTTTTGTCTTTGGAACCAACCATCAGTGCCACGGGAAGTGCCGGAGTCCCGGCATCCGCGGTGCCAAATCATTGCGCCCTTGGTCTCTGCAGCGGGGCATGCCGGGCACTCCCAACCATTGCAAGCAAGCAAGCAAGCAAGAAAGTAAGTAAGTAAGTAAGTAAGTATTACATATAGGGGCGGGACATGCGGGGAGTTCTGCGAAACGTGCACTACGGGGCACACGCGTACCTACCGGGGCATACCGACCCCTATTGGGGCACACGTGTGCATATCGGGGCATACCGGGCCTATCAGGGCACACGCGTACATACCGGGGCATACCGAGCCCTACTGGGGCACACGTGCGCATATCGGGGCGTACCAAGCCTATCGGGGCATTCGCATGTATCCCAAGGCATACCGAGTCTATCCGGGCATACGCGTTCATACCGGGGCGTAACGGGCCTATCGGGGCATACTTGGGCATATCCGAGCAAAAAATGCCCAAAACTTGCGCAACCTTGGCAACCGTGGTCCATTCCTCACTATATGCCATGGCCTTGTGCCCATGGTCTTCACAAGACAGCATCCAAGGCGCCTGAAAGGCCAAGGGAGCCCAACCCAGCAATGCCCAGCCAAGGCCAGGCATTCCAGTGCCTGCCCGGGCAAAAACGCCCAAAGCATGCCCCATTCCTTAGCCTATCCAGGCAAAAACGCCCAAAACCAGCCCATTCCAGTGCCTATCCGGGCAAAAACGCCCAAAGCATGCCCATTCCTTAGCCTGTCCAGGCAAAAACGCCCAAAACCAGCACATTCCAGTGCCTATCCGGGCAAAAACGCCCTAAACCTGCGCATTCCAGCGCCCCGCAGCATGCCACCCTCCTATAGGGTTTGCGCAACCAACCCGCCTAACCACCAGTGGCAACCAAAGGTGCTGTTAGCGACGACTTCTGAAGACGCAACGAGACGCGACGGGTTTGCGCCCAGACGCGACGAGACGATGCGGGATCTGCGCCCAACCATGCCTACACCCGCCGACTTGTTGCGGGAGCTGCTTGCCCAAGCATGCCTAGCGTGCAAGGCCTGCGTGCCCAAGGTCTGTGTGCAAGGCTAGTGCCCAAGGCTAGTGCTCAAGGCTAGTGCCCAAGGCTAGTGAGCAAGGCCTGGGTGCAAGGCTAGTGTGCAAGGCTTGTATGCAAGGCTAGTGTGCAAGGCTGCTGTGCAAGGCTTGTGGGCAAGGCTGGTGCGCAAGGCTAGTGCCCAAGGGTTGTGTGCAAGGCTAGTGCCCAAGGCTAGTGCGCAAGGCTCGTGCCCAAGGCTAGTTCGCAAGGCTTGTGTGCAAGGCTAGTGCGATGGGCCAGTGCCCAAGGCTTGTGAGCAAGGCTTGTATGCATGGCTTGTGCGCAAGGCTTGTGTCCAAGGCTTTTGTGCAAGGCTCGTGCGCAAGGCTAGTGTGCAAGGCTTGTGCGCATTGGCAGGTAGCCCACCACCATGCACGATCCAAATGCCACTCACGCGACAACACGGTGCCAAGCCGGGCATGGTGTGCACTCAAAACCAATCAACGGACAGAGGTCATGCGTCATGGGGGGGATCTAGCAAGGCCATGGGGAAGGTCATGGAGGACCTTGGAAGCAAGCGCAAGACGAGAGCGAATCGAACAAGGGGCCAGGACGGGGCCTTGTGCCCATGGTCTTCGCAAGACTGCGTCCAAGGCGCCCGAAAGCCCAAGGGAACCCAAACCCGGCCGACACTTGCAATCGCACATGCTCTCTGCAACACACCATCAATGCCGCCCAACGGGGCCAGCACGAGCAGTCATCCGCGGTCCCCTGGCCCTGTGCACGTTTGTCTTTGAAACCGAGCATCAATGCCACAGAAAGTGCCGGGGCGCCAGCTGGAGCCATCATCCGCGTTGCCATGGCTCGCTTGGCCTTGGCTTGCCAGGCCCCGACACGAGCAATCGCGCATTTTCTTTGCAACCGACCATCAATGCCGCCCAACGGGGCCAGCACGAGCAGTCATCCGCGGTCCCCTGGCCCTGCGCACGTTTGTCTTTGAAACCGAGCATCAATGCCACAGAAAGTGCCGGGGCGCCAGCTGGAGCCATCATCCGCGTTGCCATGGCTCGCTTGGCCTTGGCTTGCCAGTCCCCGACACGAGCAATCGCGCATTTTCTTTGCAACCGACCATCAATGCCGCCCAACGAGGCCAGCACGAGCAGTCATCCGCGGTCCCCTGGCCCTGCGCACGTTTGTCTTTGAAACCGAGCATCAATGCCACAGAAAGTGCCGGGGCGCCAGCTGGAGCCATCATCCGACGTGCCATGGCTTTGGTCCCATGGTCTTCGCAACCGAGCATTCGTGACACCCGACGGGGCCAGGACACCAACCCTTCCGACAGGAGCATTCGCGCATGTTCTTTGGCCACACAAAGGCGCTAGCACGAGCAAAATCATCAGCGGTGCGGTGGCCTTGCACGGCCTTTTGTCTTTGGAACCAACCATCAGTGCCACGGGAAGTGCCGGAGTCCCGGCATCCGCGGTGCCAAGTCATTGCGCCCTTGGTCTCTGCAGCGGGGCATGCCGGGCACTCCCAACCATTGCAAGCAAGCAAGAAAGAAAGTAAGTAAGTAAGTAAGTATTACATATAGGGGCGGGACATGCGGGGAGATCAGCGAAACGTGCATTACGGGGCACACGCGTACCTACCGGGGCATACCGACCCCTATTGGGGCACACGTGTGCATATCGGGGCATACCGGGCCTATCGGGGCACACGCGTACATACCGGGGCATACCGAGCCCTACTGGGGCACACGTGCGCATATCGGGGCGTACCAAGCCTATCGGGGCATACGCATGTATCCCAAGGCATACCGAGTCTATCCGGGCATACGCGTTCATACCGGGGCGTAACGGGCCTATCGGGGCATACTTGGGCATATCCGGGCAAAAAATGCCCAAAACTTGCGCAACCTTGGCAACCGTGGTCCATTCCTCTCTATATGCCTAGCCTTGGCAACCGTGGTCCATTCCTCACTATATGCCATGGCCTTGTGCCCATGGTCTTCCCAAGACAGCGTCCAAGGCGCCCGGAAGGCCAAGGGAGCCCAACCCAGCGATGCCCTGCTATGGCAAGCCAAGGCCAAGCATTCCGGTGCCTATCCGGGCAAAAATGCGATTCCTCTCTATATGCCTAGCCTTG
>NW_027518696.1:31672500-31687500 GCF_043159265.1 Tasmannia lanceolata
CGAGCATCAATGCCACAGAAAGTGCCGGGGCGCCAGCTGGAGCCATAATCCGCGTTGCCATGGCTCGCTTGGCCTTGGCTTGCCAGTCCCCGACAGGAGCAATCGCGCATTTTCTTTGCAACCGACCATCAATGCTGCCCAACGAGGCCAGCACGAGCAGTCATCCGCGGTCCCCTGGCCCTGCGCACGTTTGTCTTTGAAACCGAGCATCAATGCCACAGAAAGTGCCGGGGCGCCAGCTGGAGCCATCATCCGCGTTGCCATGGCTCGCTTGGCCTTGGCTTGCCAGTCCCCGACACGAGCAATCGCGCATTTTCTTTGCAACCGACCATCAATGCCGCCCAACGAGGCCAGCACGAGCAGTCATCCGCGGTCCCCTGGCCCTGCGCACGTTTGTCTTTGAAACCGAGCATCAATGCCACAGAAAGTGCCCGGGCGCCAGCTGGAGCCATCATCCGACGTGCCATGGCTTTGGTCCCATGGTCTTCGCAACCGAGCATTCGTGACCCCCGACGGGGCCAGGACAGCAACCCTTCCGACACGAGCATTCGCGCATGTTCTTTGGCCACACAACGGCGCCAGCACGAGCAAAATCATCAGCGGTGCGGTGGCCTTGCACGGCCTTTTGTCTTTGGAACCAACCATCAGTGCCACGGGAAGTGCCGGAGTCCCGGCATCCGCGGTGCCAAGTCATTGCGCCCTTGGTCTCTGCAGCGGGGCATGCCGGGCACTCCCAACCATTGCAAGCAAGCAAGAAAGAAAGTAAGTAAGTAAGTAAGTATTACATATAGGGGCGGGACATGCGGGGAGTTCTGCGAAACGTGCACTACGGGGCACACGCGTACCTACCGGGGCATACCGACCCCTATTGGGGCACACGTGTGCATATCGGGGCATACCGGGCCTATCAGGGCACACGCGTACATACCGGGGCATACCGAGCCCTACTGGGGCACACGTGCGCATATCGGGGCGTACCAAGCCTATCGGGGCATTCGCATGTATCCCAAGGCATACCGAGTCTATCCGGGCATACGCGTTCATACCGGGGCGTAACGGGCCTATCGGGGCATACTTGGGCATATCCGGGCAAAAAATGCCCAAAACTTGCGCAACCTTGGCAACCGTGGTCCATTCCTCACTATATGCCATGGCCTTGTGCCCATGGTCTTCACAAGACAGCATCCAAGGCGCCTGAAAGGCCAAGGGAGCCCAACCCAGCAATGCCCAGCCAAGGCCAGGCATTCCAGTGCCTGCCCGGGCAAAAACGCCCAAAGCATGCCCCATTCCTTAGCCTATCCAGGCAAAAACGCCCAAAACCAGCCCATTCCAGTGCCTATCCGGGCAAAAACGCCCAAAGCATGCCCATTCCTTAGCCTGTCCAGGCAAAAACGCCCAAAACCAGCACATTCCAGTGCCTATCCGGGCAAAAACGCCCTAAACCTGCGCATTCCAGCGCCCCGCAGCATGCCACCCTCCTATAGGGTTTGCGCAACCAACCCGCCTAACCACCAGTGGCAACCAAAGGTGCTGTTAGCGACGACTTCTGAAGACGCAACGAGACGCGACGGGTTTGCGCCCAGACGCGACGAGACGATGCGGGATCTGCGCCCAACCATGCCTACACCCGCCGACTTGTTGCGGGAGCTGCTTGCCCAAGCATGCCTAGCGTGCAAGGCCTGCGTGCCCAAGGTCTGTGTGCAAGGCTAGTGCCCAAGGCTAGTGCGCAAGGCTAGTGCCCAAGGCTAGTGAGCAAGGCCTGGGTGCAAGGCTAGTGTGCAAGGCTTGTATGCAAGGCTAGTGTGCAAGGCTGCTGTGCAAGGCTTGTGGGCAAGGCTGGTGCGCAAGGCTAGTGCCCAAGGGTTGTGTGCAAGGCTAGTGCCCAAGGCTAGTGCGCAAGGCTCGTGCCCAAGGCTAGTTCGCAAGGCTTGTGTGCAAGGCTAGTGCGATGGGCCAGTGCCCAAGGCTTGTGAGCAAGGCTTGTATGCATGGCTTGTGCGCAAGGCTTGTGTCCAAGGCTTTTGTGCAAGGCTCGTGCGCAAGGCTAGTGTGCAAGGCTTGTGCGCATTGGCAGGTAGCCCACCACCATGCACGATCCAAATGCCACTCACGCGACAACACGGTGCCAAGCCGGGCATGGTGTGCACTCAAAACCAATCAACGGACAGAGGTCATGCGTCATGGGGGGGATCTAGCAAGGCCATGGGGAAGGTCATGGAGGACCTTGGAAGCAAGCGCAAGACGAGAGCGAATCGAACAAGGGGCCAGGACGGGGCCTTGTGCCCATGGTCTTCGCAAGACTGCGTCCAAGGCGCCCGAAAGCCCAAGGGAACCCAAACCCGGCCGACACTTGCAATCGCACATGCTCTCAGCAACACACCATCAATGCTGCCCAACGGGGCCAGCACGAGCAGTCATCCGCGGTCCCCTGGCCCTGCGCACGTTTGTCTTTGAAACCGAGCATCAATGCCACAGAAAGTGCCGGGGCGCCAGCTGGAGCCATCATCCGCGTTGCCATGGCTCGCTTGGCCTTGGCTTGCCAGTCCCCGACACGAGCAATCGCGCATTTTCTTTGCAACCGACCATCAATGCCGCCCAACGAGGCCAGCACGAGCAGTCATCCGCGGTCCCCTGGTCCTGCGCACGTTTGTCTTTGAAACCGAGCATCAATGCCACAGAAAGTGCCGGGGCGCCAGCTGGAGCCATCATCCGCGTTGCCATGGCTCGCTTGGCCTTGGCTTGCCAGTCCCCGACAGGAGCAATCGCGCATTTTCTTTGCAACCGACCATCAATGCTGCCCAACGAGGCCAGCACGAGCAGTCATCCGCGGTCCCCTGGCCCTGCGCACGTTTGTCTTTGAAACCGAGCATCAATGCCACAGAAAGTGCCGGGGCGCCAGCTGGAGCCATCATCCGCGTTGCCATGGCTCGCTTGGCCTTGGCTTGCCAGTCCCCGACACGAGCAATCGCGCATTTTCTTTGCAACCGACCATCAATGCCGCCCAACGAGGCCAGCACGAGCAGTCATCCGCGGTCCCCTGGCCCTGCGCACGTTTGTCTTTGAAACCGAGCATCAATGCCACAGAAAGTGCCCGGGCTCCAGCTGGAGCCATCATCCGACGTGCCATGGCTTTGGTCCCATGGTCTTCGCAACCGAGCATTCGTGACACCCGACGGGGCCAGGACACCAACCCTTCCGACACGAGCATTCGCGCATGTTCTTTGGCCACACAACGGCGCCAGCACGAGCAAAATCATCAGCGGTGCGGTGGCCTTGCACGGCCTTTTGTCTTTGGAACCAACCATCAGTGCCACGGGAAGTGCCGGAGTCCCGGCATCCGCGGTGCCAAGTCATTGCGCCCTTGGTCTCTGCAGCGGGGCATGCCGGGCACTCCCAACCATTGCAAGCAAGCAAGAAAGAAAGTAAGTAAGTAAGTAAGTATTACATATAGGGGCGGGACATGCGGGGAGTTCTGCGAAACGTGCACTACGGGGCACACGCGTACCTACCGGGGCATACCGACCCCTATTGGGGCACACGTGTGCATATCGGGGCATACCGGGCCTATCAGGGCACACGCGTACATACCGGGGCATACCGAGCCCTACTGGGGCACACGTGCGCATATCGGGGCGTACCAAGCCTATCGGGGCATTCGCATGTATCCCAAGGCATACCGAGTCTATCCGGGCATACGCGTTCATACCGGGGCGTAACGGGCCTATCGGGGCATACTTGGGCATATCCGGGCAAAAAATGCCCAAAACTTGCGCAACCTTGGCAACCGTGGTCCATTCCTCACTATATGCCATGGCCTTGTGCCCATGGTCTTCACAAGACAGCATCCAAGGCGCCTGAAAGGCCAAGGGAGCCCAACCCAGCAATGCCCAGCCAAGGCCAGGCATTCCAGTGCCTGCCCGGGCAAAAACGCCCAAAGCATGCCCCATTCCTTAGCCTATCCAGGCAAAAACGCCCAAAACCAGCCCATTCCAGTGCCTATCCGGGCAAAAACGCCCAAAGCATGCCCATTCCTTAGCCTGTCCAGGCAAAAACGCCCAAAACCAGCACATTCCAGTGCCTATCCGGGCAAAAACGCCCTAAACCTGCGCATTCCAGCGCCCCGCAGCATGCCACCCTCCTATAGGGTTTGCGCAACCAACCCGCCTAACCACCAGTGGCAACCAAAGGTGCTGTTAGCGACGACTTCTGAAGACGCAACGAGACGCGACGGGTTTGCGCCCAGACGCGACGAGACGATGCGGGATCTGCGCCCAACCATGCCTACACCCGCCGACTTGTTGCGGGAGCTGCTTGCCCAAGCATGCCTAGCGTGCAAGGCCTGCGTGCCCAAGGTCTGTGTGCAAGGCTAGTGCCCAAGGCTAGTGCGCAAGGCTAGTGCCCAAGGCTAGTGAGCAAGGCCTGGGTGCAAGGCTAGTGTGCAAGGCTTGTATGCAAGGCTAGTGTGCAAGGCTGCTGTGCAAGGCTTGTGGGCAAGGCTGGTGCGCAAGGCTAGTGCCCAAGGGTTGTGTGCAAGGCTAGTGCCCAAGGCTAGTGCGCAAGGCTCGTGCCCAAGGCTAGTTCGCAAGGCTTGTGTGCAAGGCTAGTGCGATGGGCCAGTGCCCAAGGCTTGTGAGCAAGGCTTGTATGCATGGCTTGTGCGCAAGGCTTGTGTCCAAGGCTTTTGTGCAAGGCTCGTGCGCAAGGCTAGTGTGCAAGGCTTGTGCGCATTGGCAGGTAGCCCACCACCATGCACGATCCAAATGCCACTCACGCGACAACACGGTGCCAAGCCGGGCATGGTGTGCACTCAAAACCAATCAACGGACAGAGGTCATGCGTCATGGGGGGGATCTAGCAAGGCCATGGGGAAGGTCATGGAGGACCTTGGAAGCAAGCGCAAGACGAGAGCGAATCGAACAAGGGGCCAGGACGGGGCCTTGTGCCCATGGTCTTCGCAAGACTGCGTCCAAGGCGCCCGAAAGCCCAAGGGAACCCAAACCCGGCCGACACTTGCAATCGCACATGCTCTCTGCAACACACCATCAATGCCGCCCAACGGGGCCAGCACGAGCAGTCATCCGCGGTCCCCTGCCCTGCGCACGTTTGTCTTTGAAACCGAGCATCAATGCCACAGAAAGTGCCGGGGCGCCAGCTGGAGCCATCATCCGCGTTGCCATGGCTCGCTTGGCCTTGGCTTGCCAGGCCCCGACAGGAGCAATCGCGCATTTTCTTTGCAACCGACCATCAATGCCGCCCAACGGGGCCAGCACGAGCAGTCATCCGCGGTCCCCTGGCCCTGCGCACGTTTGTCTTTGAAACCGAGCATCAATGCCACAGAAAGTGCCGGGGCGCCAGCTGGAGCCATCATCCGCGTTGCCATGGCTCGCTTGGCCTTGGCTTGCCAGTCCCCGACACGAGCAATCGCGCATTTTCTTTGCAACCGACCATCAATGCCGCCCAACGAGGCCAGCACGAGCAGTCATCCGCAGTCCCCTGGCCCTGCGCACGTTTGTCTTTGAAACCGAGCATCAATGCCACAGAAAGTGCCCGGGCTCCAGCTGGAGCCATCATCCGACGTGCCATGGCTTTGGTCCCATGGTCTTCGCAACCGAGCATTCGTGACACCCGACGGGGCCAGGACACCAACCCTTCCGACACGAGCATTCGCGCATGTTCTTTGGCCACACAACGGCGCCAGCACGAGCAAAATCATCAGCGGTGCGGTGGCCTTGCACGGCCTTTTGTCTTTGGAACCAACCATCAGTGCCACGGGGAGTGCCGGAGTCCCGGCATCCGCGGTGCCAAGTCATTGCGCCCTTGGTCTCTGCAGCGGGGCATGCCGGGCACTCCCAACCATTGCAAGCAA
The DNA here is from genome assembly GCF_043159265.1 of Tasmannia lanceolata. Taxonomy (NCBI): domain Eukaryota; kingdom Viridiplantae; phylum Streptophyta; class Magnoliopsida; order Canellales; family Winteraceae; genus Tasmannia; species Tasmannia lanceolata. Next base: position 31,678,367 of record NW_027518696.1, read on the forward strand.
GCAAGAAAGAAAGTAAGTAAGTAAGTAAGTATTACATATAGGGGCGGGACATGCGGGGAGTTCTGCGAAACGTGCACTACGGGGCACACGCGTACCTACCGGGGCATACCGACCCCTATTGGGGCACACGTGTGCATATCGGGGCATACCGGGCCTATCAGGGCACACGCGTACATACCGGGGCATACCGAGCCCTACTGGGGCACACGTGCGCATATCGGGGCGTACCAAGCCTATCGGGGCATTCGCATGTATCCCAAGGCATACCGAGTCTATCCGGGCATACGCGTTCATACCGGGGCGTAACGGGCCTATCGGGGCATACTTGGGCATATCCGGGCAAAAAATGCCCAAAACTTGCGCAACCTTGGCAACCGTGGTCCATTCCTCACTATATGCCATGGCCTTGTGCCCATGGTCTTCACAAGACAGCATCCAAGGCGCCTGAAAGGCCAAGGGAGCCCAACCCAGCAATGCCCAGCCAAGGCCAGGCATTCCAGTGCCTGCCCGGGCAAAAACGCCCAAAGCATGCCCATTCCTTAGCCTGTCCAGGCAAAAACGCCCAAAACCAGCACATTCCAGTGCCTATCCGGGCAAAAACGCCCTAAACCTGCGCATTCCAGCGCCCCGCAGCATGCCACCCTCCTATAGGGTTTGCGCAACCAACCCGCCTAACCACCAGTGGCAACCAAAGGTGCTGTTAGCGACGACTTCTGAAGACGCAACGAGACGCGACGGGTTTGCGCCCAGACGCGACGAGACGATGCGGGATCTGCGCCCAACCATGCCTACACCCGCCGACTTGTTGCGGGAGCTGCTTGCCCAAGCATGCCTAGCGTGCAAGGCCTGCGTGCCCAAGGTCTGTGTGCAAGGCTAGTGCCCAAGGCTAGTGCGCAAGGCTAGTGCCCAAGGCTAGTGAGCAAGGCCTGGGTGCAAGGCTAGTGTGCAAGGCTTGTATGCAAGGCTAGTGTGCAAGGCTGCTGTGCAAGGCTTGTGGGCAAGGCTGGTGCGCAAGGCTAGTGCCCAAGGGTTGTGTGCAAGGCTAGTGCCCAAGGCTAGTGCGCAAGGCTCGTGCCCAAGGCTAGTTCGCAAGGCTTGTGTGCAAGGCTAGTGCGATGGGCCAGTGCCCAAGGATTGTGAGCAAGGCTTGTATGCATGGCTTGTGCGCAAGGCTTGTGTCCAAGGCTTTTGTGCAAGGCTCGTGCGCAAGGCTAGTGTGCAAGGCTTGTGCGCATTGGCAGGTAGCCCACCACCATGCACGATCCAAATGCCACTCACGCGACAACACGGTGCCAAGCCGGGCATGGTGTGCACTCAAAACCAATCAACGGACAGAGGTCATGCGTCATGGGGGGGATCTAGCAAGGCCATGGGGAAGGTCATGGAGGACCTTGGAAGCAAGCGCAAGACGAGAGCGAATCGAACAAGGGGCCAGGACGGGGCCTTGTGCCCATGGTCTTCGCAAGACTGCGTCCAAGGCGCCCGAAAGCCCAAGGGAACCCAAACCCGGCCGACACTTGCAATCGCACATGCTCTCAGCAACACACCATCAATGCTGCCCAACGGGGCCAGCACGAGCAGTCATCCGCGGTCCCCTGGCCCTGCGCACGTTTGTCTTTGAAACCGAGCATCAATGCCACAGAAAGTGCCGGGGCGCCAGCTGGAGCCATCATCCGCGTTGCCATGGCTCGCTTGGCCTTGGCTTGCCAGTCCCCGACACGAGCAATCGCGCATTTTCTTTGCAACCGACCATCAATGCCGCCCAACGAGGCCAGCACGAGCAGTCATCCGCGGTCCCCTGGTCCTGCGCACGTTTGTCTTTGAAACCGAGCATCAATGCCACAGAAAGTGCCGGGGCGCCAGCTGGAGCCATCATCCGCGTTGCCATGGCTCGCTTGGCCTTGGCTTGCCAGTCCCCGACAGGAGCAATCGCGCATTTTCTTTGCAACCGACCATCAATGCTGCCCAACGAGGCCAGCACGAGCAGTCATCCGCGGTCCCCTGGCCCTGCGCACGTTTGTCTTTGAAACCGAGCATCAATGCCACAGAAAGTGCCGGGGCGCCAGCTGGAGCCATCATCCGCGTTGCCATGGCTCGCTTGGCCTTGGCTTGCCAGTCCCCGACACGAGCAATCGCGCATTTTCTTTGCAACCGACCATCAATGCCGCCCAACGAGGCCAGCACGAGCAGTCATCCGCGGTCCCCTGGCCCTGCGCACGTTTGTCTTTGAAACCGAGCATCAATGCCACAGAAAGTGCCCGGGCTCCAGCTGGAGCCATCATCCGACGTGCCATGGCTTTGGTCCCATGGTCTTCGCAACCGAGCATTCGTGACACCCGACGGGGCCAGGACACCAACCCTTCCGACACGAGCATTCGCGCATGTTCTTTGGCCACACAACGGCGCCAGCACGAGCAAAATCATCAGCGGTGCGGTGGCCTTGCACGGCCTTTTGTCTTTGGAACCAACCATCAGTGCCACGGGAAGTGCCGGAGTCCCGGCATCCGCGGTGCCAAGTCATTGCGCCCTTGGTCTCTGCAGCGGGGCATGCCGGGCACTCCCAACCATTGCAAGCAAGCAAGAAAGAAAGTAAGTAAGTAAGTAAGTATTACATATAGGGGCGGGACATGCGGGGAGTTCTGCGAAACGTGCACTACGGGGCACACGCGTACCTACCGGGGCATACCGACCCCTATTGGGGCACACGTGTGCATATCGGGGCATACCGGGCCTATCAGGGCACACGCGTACATACCGGGGCATACCGAGCCCTACTGGGGCACACGTGCGCATATCGGGGCGTACCAAGCCTATCGGGGCATTCGCATGTATCCCAAGGCATACCGAGTCTATCCGGGCATACGCGTTCATACCGGGGCGTAACGGGCCTATCGGGGCATACTTGGGCATATCCGGGCAAAAAATGCCCAAAACTTGCGCAACCTTGGCAACCGTGGTCCATTCCTCACTATATGCCATGGCCTTGTGCCCATGGTCTTCACAAGACAGCATCCAAGGCGCCTGAAAGGCCAAGGGAGCCCAACCCAGCAATGCCCAGCCAAGGCCAGGCATTCCAGTGCCTGCCCGGGCAAAAACGCCCAAAGCATGCCCCATTCCTTAGCCTATCCAGGCAAAAACGCCCAAAACCAGCCCATTCCAGTGCCTATCCGGGCAAAAACGCCCAAAGCATGCCCATTCCTTAGCCTGTCCAGGCAAAAACGCCCAAAACCAGCACATTCCAGTGCCTATCCGGGCAAAAACGCCCTAAACCTGCGCATTCCAGCGCCCCGCAGCATGCCACCCTCCTATAGGGTTTGCGCAACCAACCCGCCTAACCACCAGTGGCAACCAAAGGTGCTGTTAGCGACGACTTCTGAAGACGCAACGAGACGCGACGGGTTTGCGCCCAGACGCGACGAGACGATGCGGGATCTGCGCCCAACCATGCCTACACCCGCCGACTTGTTGCGGGAGCTGCTTGCCCAAGCATGCCTAGCGTGCAAGGCCTGCGTGCCCAAGGTCTGTGTGCAAGGCTAGTGCCCAAGGCTAGTGCGCAAGGCTAGTGCCCAAGGCTAGTGAGCAAGGCCTGGGTGCAAGGCTAGTGTGCAAGGCTTGTATGCAAGGCTAGTGTGCAAGGCTGCTGTGCAAGGCTTGTGGGCAAGGCTGGTGCGCAAGGCTAGTGCCCAAGGGTTGTGTGCAAGGCTAGTGCCCAAGGCTAGTGCGCAAGGCTCGTGCCCAAGGCTAGTTCGCAAGGCTTGTGTGCAAGGCTAGTGCGATGGGCCAGTGCCCAAGGCTTGTGAGCAAGGCTTGTATGCATGGCTTGTGCGCAAGGCTTGTGTCCAAGGCTTTTGTGCAAGGCTCGTGCGCAAGGCTAGTGTGCAAGGCTTGTGCGCATTGGCAGGTAGCCCACCACCATGCACGATCCAAATGCCACTCACGCGACAACACGGTGCCAAGCCGGGCATGGTGTGCACTCAAAACCAATCAACGGACAGAGGTCATGCGTCATGGGGGGGATCTAGCAAGGCCATGGGGAAGGTCATGGAGGACCTTGGAAGCAAGCGCAAGACGAGAGCGAATCGAACAAGGGGCCAGGACGGGGCCTTGTGCCCATGGTCTTCGCAAGACTGCGTCCAAGGCGCCCGAAAGCCCAAGGGAACCCAAACCCGGCCGACACTTGCAATCGCACATGCTCTCTGCAACACACCATCAATGCCGCCCAACGGGGCCAGCACGAGCAGTCATCCGCGGTCCCCTGCCCTGCGCACGTTTGTCTTTGAAACCGAGCATCAATGCCACAGAAAGTGCCGGGGCGCCAGCTGGAGCCATCATCCGCGTTGCCATGGCTCGCTTGGCCTTGGCTTGCCAGGCCCCGACAGGAGCAATCGCGCATTTTCTTTGCAACCGACCATCAATGCCGCCCAACGGGGCCAGCACGAGCAGTCATCCGCGGTCCCCTGGCCCTGCGCACGTTTGTCTTTGAAACCGAGCATCAATGCCACAGAAAGTGCCGGGGCGCCAGCTGGAGCCATCATCCGCGTTGCCATGGCTCGCTTGGCCTTGGCTTGCCAGTCCCCGACACGAGCAATCGCGCATTTTCTTTGCAACCGACCATCAATGCCGCCCAACGAGGCCAGCACGAGCAGTCATCCGCAGTCCCCTGGCCCTGCGCACGTTTGTCTTTGAAACCGAGCATCAATGCCACAGAAAGTGCCCGGGCTCCAGCTGGAGCCATCATCCGACGTGCCATGGCTTTGGTCCCATGGTCTTCGCAACCGAGCATTCGTGACACCCGACGGGGCCAGGACACCAACCCTTCCGACACGAGCATTCGCGCATGTTCTTTGGCCACACAACGGCGCCAGCACGAGCAAAATCATCAGCGGTGCGGTGGCCTTGCACGGCCTTTTGTCTTTGGAACCAACCATCAGTGCCACGGGGAGTGCCGGAGTCCCGGCATCCGCGGTGCCAAGTCATTGCGCCCTTGGTCTCTGCAGCGGGGCATGCCGGGCACTCCCAACCATTGCAAGCAAGCAAGAAAGAAAGTAAGTAAGTAAGTAAGTATTACATATAGGGGCGGGACATGCGGGGAGTTCTGCGAAACGTGCACTACGGGGCACACGCGTACCTACCGGGGCATACCGACCCCTATTGGGGCACACGTGTGCATATCGGGGCATACCGGGCCTATCAGGGCACACGCGTACATACCGGGGCATACCGAGCCCTACTGGGGCACACGTGCGCATATCGGGGCGTACCAAGCCTATCGGGGCATTCGCATGTATCCCAAGGCATACCGAGTCTATCCGGGCATACGCGTTCATACCGGGGCGTAACGGGCCTATCGGGGCATACTTGGGCATATCCGGGCAAAAAATGCCCAAAACTTGCGCAACCTTGGCAACCGTGGTCCATTCCTCACTATATGCCATGGCCTTGTGCCCATGGTCTTCACAAGACAGCATCCAAGGCGCCTGAAAGGCCAAGGGAGCCCAACCCAGCAATGCCCAGCCAAGGCCAGGCATTCCAGTGCCTGCCCGGGCAAAAACGCCCAAAGCATGCCCATTCCTTAGCCTGTCCAGGCAAAAACGCCCAAAACCAGCACATTCCAGTGCCTATCCGGGCAAAAACGCCCTAAACCTGCGCATTCCAGCGCCCCGCAGCATGCCACCCTCCTATAGGGTTTGCGCAACCAACCCGCCTAACCACCAGTGGCAACCAAAGGTGCTGTTAGCGACGACTTCTGAAGACGCAACGAGACGCGACGGGTTTGCGCCCAGACGCGACGAGACGATGCGGGATCTGCGCCCAACCATGCCTACACCCGCCGACTTGTTGCGGGAGCTGCTTGCCCAAGCATGCCTAGCGTGCAAGGCCTGCGTGCCCAAGGTCTGTGTGCAAGGCTAGTGCCCAAGGCTAGTGCGCAAGGCTAGTGCCCAAGGCTAGTGAGCAAGGCCTGGGTGCAAGGCTAGTGTGCAAGGCTTGTATGCAAGGCTAGTGTGCAAGGCTGCTGTGCAAGGCTTGTGGGCAAGGCTGGTGCGCAAGGCTAGTGCCCAAGGGTTGTGTGCAAGGCTAGTGCCCAAGGCTAGTGCGCAAGGCTCGTGCCCAAGGCTAGTTCGCAAGGCTTGTGTGCAAGGCTAGTGCGATGGGCCAGTGCCCAAGGCTTGTGAGCAAGGCTTGTATGCATGGCTTGTGCGCAAGGCTTGTGTCCAAGGCTTTTGTGCAAGGCTCGTGCGCAAGGCTAGTGTGCAAGGCTTGTGCGCATTGGCAGGTAGCCCACCACCATGCACGATCCAAATGCCACTCACGCGACAACACGGTGCCAAGCCGGGCATGGTGTGCACTCAAAACCAATCAACGGACAGAGGTCATGCGTCATGGGGGGGATCTAGCAAGGCCATGGGGAAGGTCATGGAGGACCTTGGAAGCAAGCGCAAGACGAGAGCGAATCGAACAAGGGGCCAGGACGGGGCCTTGTGCCCATGGTCTTCGCAAGACTGCGTCCAAGGCGCCCGAAAGCCCAAGGGAACCCAAACCCGGCCGACACTTGCAATCGCACATGCTCTCTGCAACACACCATCAATGCCGCCCAACGGGGCCAGCACGAGCAGTCATCCGCGGTCCCCTGGCCCTGCGCACGTTTGTCTTTGAAACCGAGCATCAATGCCACAGAAAGTGCCGGGGCGCCAGCTGGAGCCATCATCCGCGTTGCCATGGCTCGCTTGGCCTTGGCTTGCCAGGCCCCGACAGGAGCAATCGCGCATTTTCTTTGCAACCGACCATCAATGCCGCCCAACGGGGCCAGCACGACCAGTCATCCGCGGTCCCCTGGCCCTGCGCACGTTTGTCTTTGAAACCGAGCATCAATGCCACAGAAAGTGCCGGGGCGCCAGCTGGAGCCATCATCCGCGTTGCCATGGCTCGCTTGGCCTTGGCTTGCCAGTCCCCGACACGAGCAATCGCGCATTTTCTCTGCAACACACCATCAATGCCGCCCAACGGGGCCAGCACGAGCAGTCATCCGCGGTCCCCTGGCCCTGCGCACGTTTGTCTTTGAAACCGAGCATCAATGCCACAGAAAGTGCCGGGGCGCCAGCTGGAGCCATCATCCGCGTTGCCATGGCTCGCTTGGCCTTGGCTTGCCAGGCCCCGACAGGAGCAATCGCGCATTTTCTTTGCAACCGACCATCAATGCCGCCCAACGGGGCCAGCACGAGCAGTCATCCGCGGTCCCCTGGCCCTGCGCACGTTTGTCTTTGAAACCGAGCATCAATGCCACAGAAAGTGCCGGGGCGCCAGCTGGAGCCATCATCCGCGTTGCCATGGCTCGCTTGGCCTTGGCTTGCCAGTCCCCGACACGAGCAATCGCGCATTTTCTTTGCAACCGACCATCAATGCCGCCCAACGAGGCCAGCACGAGCAGTCATCCGCGGTCCCCTGGCCCTGCGCACGTTTGTCTTTGAAACCGAGCATCAATGCCACAGAAAGTGCCGGGGCGCCAGCTGGAGCCATCATCCGACGTGCCATGGCTTTGGTCCCATGGTCTTCGCAACCGAGCATTCGTGACACCCGACGGGGCCAGGACACCAACCCTTCCGACAGGAGCATTCGCGCATGTTCTTTGGCCACACAAAGGCGCCAGCACGAGCAAAATCATCCGCGGTGCGGTGGCCTTGCACGGCCTTTTGTCTTTGGAACCAACCATCAGTGCCACGGGAAGTGCCGGAGTCCCGGCATCCGCGGTGCCAAGTCATTGCGCCCTTGGTCTCTGCAGCGGGGCATGCCGGGCACTCCCAACCATTGCAAGCAAGCAAGAAAGAAAGTAAGTAAGTAAGTAAGTATTACATATAGGGGCGGGACATGCGGGGAGATCAGCGAAACGTGCATTACGGGGCACACGCGTACCTACCGGGGCATACCGACCCCTATTGGGGCACACGTGTGCATATCGGGGCATACCGGGCCTATCGGGGCACACGCGTACATACCGGGGCATACCGAGCCCTACTGGGGCACACGTGCGCATATCGGGGCGTACCCAGCCTATCGGGGCATACGCATGTATCCCAAGGCATACCGAGTCTATCCGGGCATACGCGTTCATACCGGGGCGTAACGGGCCTATCGGGGCATACTTGGGCATATCCGGGCAAAAAATGCCCAAAACTTGCGCAACCTTGGCAACCGTGGTCCATTCCTCTCTATATGCCTAGCCTTGGCAACCGTGGTCCATTCCTCACTATATGCCATGGCCTTGTGCCCATGGTCTTCCCAAGACAGCGTCCAAGGCGCCCGGAAGGCCAAGGGAGCCCAACCCAGCGATGCCCTGCTATGGCAAGCCAAGGCCAAGCATTCCGGTGCCTATCCGGGCAAAAATGCGATTCCTCTCTATATGCCTAGCCTTGGCAACCGTGGTCCATTCCTCACCATATGCCATGGCCTTGTGCCCATGGTCTTCCCAAGACAGCGTCCAAGGCGCCCGGAAGGCCAAGGGAGCCCAACCCAGCAATGCCCTGCTTTGGCAAGCCAAGGCCAAGCATTCCGGTGCCTAACCTTGGCAACCGTGGTCCTTTCCTCACCATATGCCATGGCCTTGTGCCCATGGTCTTCGCAAGACATCGTCAGAGGCGCCCGGAAGGCCAAGGGAGCCCAACCCAGCAATGCCCTGCTTTGGCAAGCCAAGGCCAAGCATTCCGGTGCCTAACCTTGGCAACCGTGGTCCTTTCCTCACCATATGCCATGGCCTTGTGCCCATGGTCTTCGCAAGACATCGTCCAAGGCGCCCAAAAGGCCAAGGGAGCCCAACCCAGCAATGCCCTGCTAGGGCAAGCCAAGGCCAAGCATTCCGGTGCCTAACCTTGGCAACCGTGGTCCTTTCCTCACCATATGCCATGGCCTTGTGCCCATGGTCTTCGCAAGACATCGTCCAAGGCGCCCAAAAGGCCAAGGGAGCCCAACCCAGCAATGCCCTGCTAGGACAAGCCAAGGCCAAGCATTCCGGTGCCTATCCGGGCAAAAACGCCCAAAGCATGCCCATTCCTTAGCCTATCCAGGCAAAAACGCCCAAAATCTGCACATTCTAGTGCCTATCCGGGCAAAAACGCCCACCAGCATGCCACCCTCCTATAGGG
>NW_027518696.1:31697500-31707500 GCF_043159265.1 Tasmannia lanceolata
GAGACGCGACGGGTTTGCGCCCAGACGCGACGAGACGATGCGGGATCTGCGCCCAACCATGCCTACACCCGCCGACTTGTTGCGGGAGCTGCTTGCCCAAGCATGCCTAGCGTGCAAGGCCTGCGTGCCCAAGGTCTGTGTGCAAGGCTAGTGCCCAAGGCTAGTGCGCAAGGCTAGTGCCCAAGGCTAGTGAGCAAGGCCTGGGTGCAAGGCTAGTGTGCAAGGCTTGTATGCAAGGCTAGTGTGCAAGGCTGCTGTGCAAGGCTTGTGGGCAAGGCTGGTGCGCAAGGCTAGTGCCCAAGGGTTGTGTGCAAGGCTAGTGCCCAAGGCTAGTGCGCAAGGCTCGTGCCCAAGGCTAGTTCGCAAGGCTTGTGTGCAAGGCTAGTGCGATGGGCCAGTGCCCAAGGCTTGTGAGCAAGGCTTGTATGCATGGCTTGTGCGCAAGGCTTGTGTCCAAGGCTTTTGTGCAAGGCTCGTGCGCAAGGCTAGTGTGCAAGGCTTGTGCGCATTGGCAGGTAGCCCACCACCATGCACGATCCAAATGCCACTCACGCGACAACACGGTGCCAAGCCGGGCATGGTGTGCACTCAAAACCAATCAACGGACAGAGGTCATGCGTCATGGGGGGGATCTAGCAAGGCCATGGGGAAGGTCATGGAGGACCTTGGAAGCAAGCGCAAGACGAGAGCGAATCGAACAAGGGGCCAGGACGGGGCCTTGTGCCCATGGTCTTCGCAAGACTGCGTCCAAGGCGCCCGAAAGCCCAAGGGAACCCAAACCCGGCCGACACTTGCAATCGCACATGCTCTCTGCAACACACCATCAATGCCGCCCAACGGGGCCAGCACGAGCAGTCATCCGCGGTCCCCTGGCCCTGCGCACGTTTGTCTTTGAAACCGAGCATCAATGCCACAGAAAGTGCCGGGGCGCCAGCTGGAGCCATCATCCGCGTTGCCATGGCTCGCTTGGCCTTGGCTTGCCAGGCCCCGACAGGAGCAATCGCGCATTTTCTTTGCAACCGACCATCAATGCCGCCCAACGGGGCCAGCACGAGCAGTCATCCGCGGTCCCCTGGCCCTGCGCACGTTTGTCTTTGAAACCGAGCATCAATGCCACAGAAAGTGCCGGGGCGCCAGCTGGAGCCATCATCCGCGTTGCCATGGCTCGCTTGGCCTTGGCTTGCCAGTCCCCGACACGAGCAATCGCGCATTTTCTTTGCAACCGACCATCAATGCCGCCCAACGAGGCCAGCACGAGCAGTCATCCGCGGTCCCCTGGCCCTGCGCACGTTTGTCTTTGAAACCGAGCATCAATGCCACAGAAAGTGCCCGGGCTCCAGCTGGAGCCATCATCCGACGTGCCATGGCTTTGGTCCCATGGTCTTCGCAACCGAGCATTCGTGACACCCGACGGGGCCAGGACACCAACCCTTCCGACACGAGCATTCGCGCATGTTCTTTGGCCACACAACGGCGCCAGCACGAGCAAAATCATCAGCGGTGCGGTGGCCTTGCACGGCCTTTTGTCTTTGGAACCAACCATCAGTGCCACGGGAAGTGCCGGAGTCCCGGCATCCGCGGTGCCAAGTCATTGCGCCCTTGGTCTCTGCAGCGGGGCATGCCGGGCACTCCCAACCATTGCAAGCAAGCAAGCAAGCAAGAAAGAAAGTAAGTAAGTAAGTAAGTATTACATATAGGGGCGGGACATGCGGGGAGTTCTGCGAAACGTGCACTACGGGGCACACGCGTACCTACCGGGGCATACCGACCCCTATTGGGGCACACGTGTGCATATCGGGGCATACCGGGCCTATCAGGGCACACGCGTACATACCGGGGCATACCGAGCCCTACTGGGGCACACGTGCGCATATCGGGGCGTACCAAGCCTATCGGGGCATTCGCATGTATCCCAAGGCATACCGAGTCTATCCGGGCATACGCGTTCATACCGGGGCGTAACGGGCCTATCGGGGCATACTTGGGCATATCCGGGCAAAAAATGCCCAAAACTTGCGCAACCTTGGCAACCGTGGTCCATTCCTCACTATATGCCATGGCCTTGTGCCCATGGTCTTCACAAGACAGCATCCAAGGCGCCTGAAAGGCCAAGGGAGCCCAACCCAGCAATGCCCAGCCAAGGCCAGGCATTCCAGTGCCTGCCCGGGCAAAAACGCCCAAAGCATGCCCCATTCCTTAGCCTATCCAGGCAAAAACGCCCAAAACCAGCCCATTCCAGTGCCTATCCGGGCAAAAACGCCCAAAGCATGCCCATTCCTTAGCCTGTCCAGGCAAAAACGCCCAAAACCAGCACATTCCAGTGCCTATCCGGGCAAAAACGCCCTAAACCTGCGCATTCCAGCGCCCCGCAGCATGCCACCCTCCTATAGGGTTTGCGCAACCAACCCGCCTAACCACCAGTGGCAACCAAAGGTGCTGTTAGCGACGACTTCTGAAGACGCAACGAGACGCGACGGGTTTGCGCCCAGACGCGACGAGACGATGCGGGATCTGCGCCCAACCATGCCTACACCCGCCGACTTGTTGCGGGAGCTGCTTGCCCAAGCATGCCTAGCGTGCAAGGCCTGCGTGCCCAAGGTCTGTGTGCAAGGCTAGTGCCCAAGGCTAGTCCGCAAGGCTAGTGCCCAAGGCTAGTGAGCAAGGCCTGGGTGCAAGGCTAGTGTGCAAGGCTTGTATGCAAGGCTAGTGTGCAAGGCTGCTGTGCAAGGCTTGTGGGCAAGGCTGGTGCGCAAGGCTAGTGCCCAAGGGTTGTGTGCAAGGCTAGTGCCCAAGGCTAGTGCGCAAGGCTCGTGCCCAAGGCTAGTTCGCAAGGCTTGTGTGCAAGGCTAGTGCGATGGGCCAGTGCCCAAGGCTTGTGAGCAAGGCTTGTATGCATGGCTTGTGCGCAAGGCTTGTGTCCAAGGCTTTTGTGCAAGGCTCGTGCGCAAGGCTAGTGTGCAAGGCTTGTGCGCATTGGCAGGTAGCCCACCACCATGCACGATCCAAATGCCACTCACGCGACAACACGGTGCCAAGCCGGGCATGGTGTGCACTCAAAACCAATCAACGGACAGAGGTCATGCGTCATGGGGGGGATCTAGCAAGGCCATGGGGAAGGTCATGGAGGACCTTGGAAGCAAGCGCAAGACGAGAGCGAATCGAACAAGGGGCCAGGACGGGGCCTTGTGCCCATGGTCTTCGCAAGACTGCGTCCAAGGCGCCCGAAAGCCCAAGGGAACCCAAACCCGGCCGACACTTGCAATCGCACATGCTCTCAGCAACACACCATCAATGCTGCCCAACGGGGCCAGCACGAGCAGTCATCCGCGGTCCCCTGGCCCTGCGCACGTTTGTCTTTGAAACCGAGCATCAATGCCACAGAAAGTGCCGGGGCGCCAGCTGGAGCCATCATCCGCGTTGCCATGGCTCGCTTGGCCTTGGCTTGCCAGTCCCCGACACGAGCAATCGCGCATTTTCTTTGCAACCGACCATCAATGCCGCCCAACGAGGCCAGCACGAGCAGTCATCCGCGGTCCCCTGGTCCTGCGCACGTTTGTCTTTGAAACCGAGCATCAATGCCACAGAAAGTGCCGGGGCGCCAGCTGGAGCCATCATCCGCGTTGCCATGGCTCGCTTGGCCTTGGCTTGCCAGTCCCCGACAGGAGCAATCGCGCATTTTCTTTGCAACCGACCATCAATGCTGCCCAACGAGGCCAGCACGAGCAGTCATCCGCGGTCCCCTGGCCCTGCGCACGTTTGTCTTTGAAACCGAGCATCAATGCCACAGAAAGTGCCGGGGCGCCAGCTGGAGCCATCATCCGCGTTGCCATGGCTCGCTTGGCCTTGGCTTGCCAGTCCCCGACACGAGCAATCGCGCATTTTCTTTGCAACCGACCATCAATGCCGCCCAACGAGGCCAGCACGAGCAGTCATCCGCGGTCCCCTGGCCCTGCGCACGTTTGTCTTTGAAACCGAGCATCAATGCCACAGAAAGTGCCCGGGCTCCAGCTGGAGCCATCATCCGACGTGCCATGGCTTTGGTCCCATGGTCTTCGCAACCGAGCATTCGTGACACCCGACGGGGCCAGGACACCAACCCTTCCGACACGAGCATTCGCGCATGTTCTTTGGCCACACAACGGCGCCAGCACGAGCAAAATCATCAGCGGTGCGGTGGCCTTGCACGGCCTTTTGTCTTTGGAACCAACCATCAGTGCCACGGGAAGTGCCGGAGTCCCGGCATCCGCGGTGCCAAGTCATTGCGCCCTTGGTCTCTGCAGCGGGGCATGCCGGGCACTCCCAACCATTGCAAGCAAGCAAGAAAGAAAGTAAGTAAGTAAGTAAGTATTACATATAGGGGCGGGACATGCGGGGAGTTCTGCGAAACGTGCACTACGGGGCACACGCGTACCTACCGGGGCATACCGACCCCTATTGGGGCACACGTGTGCATATCGGGGCATACCGGGCCTATCAGGGCACACGCGTACATACCGGGGCATACCGAGCCCTACTGGGGCACACGTGCGCATATCGGGGCGTACCAAGCCTATCGGGGCATTCGCATGTATCCCAAGGCATACCGAGTCTATCCGGGCATACGCGTTCATACCGGGGCGTAACGGGCCTATCGGGGCATACTTGGGCATATCCGGGCAAAAAATGCCCAAAACTTGCGCAACCTTGGCAACCGTGGTCCATTCCTCACTATATGCCATGGCCTTGTGCCCATGGTCTTCACAAGACAGCATCCAAGGCGCCTGAAAGGCCAAGGGAGCCCAACCCAGCAATGCCCAGCCAAGGCCAGGCATTCCAGTGCCTGCCCGGGCAAAAACGCCCAAAGCATGCCCCATTCCTTAGCCTATCCAGGCAAAAACGCCCAAAACCAGCCCATTCCAGTGCCTATCCGGGCAAAAACGCCCAAAGCATGCCCATTCCTTAGCCTGTCCAGGCAAAAACGCCCAAAACCAGCACATTCCAGTGCCTATCCGGGCAAAAACGCCCTAAACCTGCGCATTCCAGCGCCCCGCAGCATGCCACCCTCCTATAGGGTTTGCGCAACCAACCCGCCTAACCACCAGTGGCAACCAAAGGTGCTGTTAGCGACGACTTCTGAAGACGCAACGAGACGCGACGGGTTTGCGCCCAGACGCGACGAGACGATGCGGGATCTGCGCCCAACCATGCCTACACCCGCCGACTTGTTGCGGGAGCTGCTTGCCCAAGCATGCCTAGCGTGCAAGGCCTGCGTGCCCAAGGTCTGTGTGCAAGGCTAGTGCCCAAGGCTAGTGCGCAAGGCTAGTGCCCAAGGCTAGTGAGCAAGGCCTGGGTGCAAGGCTAGTGTGCAAGGCTTGTATGCAAGGCTAGTGTGCAAGGCTGCTGTGCAAGGCTTGTGGGCAAGGCTGGTGCGCAAGGCTAGTGCCCAAGGGTTGTGTGCAAGGCTAGTGCCCAAGGCTAGTGCGCAAGGCTCGTGCCCAAGGCTAGTTCGCAAGGCTTGTGTGCAAGGCTAGTGCGATGGGCCAGTGCCCAAGGCTTGTGAGCAAGGCTTGTATGCATGGCTTGTGCGCAAGGCTTGTGTCCAAGGCTTTTGTGCAAGGCTCGTGCGCAAGGCTAGTGTGCAAGGCTTGTGCGCATTGGCAGGTAGCCCACCACCATGCACGATCCAAATGCCACTCACGCGACAACACGGTGCCAAGCCGGGCATGGTGTGCACTCAAAACCAATCAACGGACAGAGGTCATGCGTCATGGGGGGGATCTAGCAAGGCCATGGGGAAGGTCATGGAGGACCTTGGAAGCAAGCGCAAGACGAGAGCGAATCGAACAAGGGGCCAGGACGGGGCCTTGTGCCCATGGTCTTCGCAAGACTGCGTCCAAGGCGCCCGAAAGCCCAAGGGAACCCAAACCCGGCCGACACTTGCAATCGCACATGCTCTCTGCAACACACCATCAATGCCGCCCAACGGGGCCAGCACGAGCAGTCATCCGCGGTCCCCTGGCCCTGCGCACGTTTGTCTTTGAAACCGAGCATCAATGCCACAGAAAGTGCCGGGGCGCCAGCTGGAGCCATCATCCGCGTTGCCATGGCTCGCTTGGCCTTGGCTTGCCAGGCCCCGACAGGAGCAATCGCGCATTTTCTTTGCAACCGACCATCAATGCCGCCCAACGGGGCCAGCACGAGCAGTCATCCGCGGTCCCCTGGCCCTGCGCACGTTTGTCTTTGAAACCGAGCATCAATGCCACAGAAAGTGCCGGGGCGCCAGCTGGAGCCATCATCCGCGTTGCCATGGCTCGCTTGGCCTTGGCTTGCCAGTCCCCGACACGAGCAATCGCGCATTTTCTTTGCAACCGACCATCAATGCCGCCCAACGAGGCCAGCACGAGCAGTCATCCGCGGTCCCCTGGCCCTGCGCACGTTTGTCTTTGAAACCGAGCATCAATGCCACAGAAAGTGCCCGGGCTCCAGCTGGAGCCATCATCCGACGTGCCATGGCTTTGGTCCCATGGTCTTCGCAACCGAGCATTCGTGACACCCGACGGGGCCAGGACACCAACCCTTCCGACACGAGCATTCGCGCATGTTCTTTGGCCACACAACGGCGCCAGCACGAGCAAAATCATCAGCGGTGCGGTGGCCTTGCACGGCCTTTTGTCTTTGGAACCAACCATCAGTGCCACGGGAAGTGCCGGAGTCCCGGCATCCGCGGTGCCAAGTCATTGCGCCCTTGGTCTCTGCAGCGGGGCATGCCGGGCACTCCCAACCATTGCAAGCAAGCAAGAAAGAAAGTAAGTAAGTAAGTAAGTATTACATATAGGGGCGGGACATGCGGGGAGTTCTGCGAAACGTGCACTACGGGGCACACGCGTACCTACCGGGGCATACCGACCCCTATTGGGGCACACGTGTGCATATCGGGGCATACCGGGCCTATCAGGGCACACGCGTACATACCGGGGCATACCGAGCCCTACTGGGGCACACGTGCGCATATCGGGGCGTACCAAGCCTATCGGGGCATTCGCATGTATCCCAAGGCATACCGAGTCTATCCGGGCATACGCGTTCATACCGGGGCGTAACGGGCCTATCGGGGCATACTTGGGCATATCCGGGCAAAAAATGCCCAAAACTTGCGCAACCTTGGCAACCGTGGTCCATTCCTCACTATATGCCATGGCCTTGTGCCCATGGTCTTCACAAGACAGCATCCAAGGCGCCTGAAAGGCCAAGGGAGCCCAACCCAGCAATGCCCAGCCAAGGCCAGGCATTCCAGTGCCTGCCCGGGCAAAAACGCCCAAAGCATGCCCCATTCCTTAGCCTATCCAGGCAAAAACGCCCAAAACCAGCCCATTCCAGTGCCTATCCGGGCAAAAACGCCCAAAGCATGCCCATTCCTTAGCCTGTCCAGGCAAAAACGCCCAAAACCAGCACATTCCAGTGCCTATCCGGGCAAAAACGCCCTAAACCTGCGCATTCCAGCGCCCCGCAGCATGCCACCCTCCTATAGGGTTTGCGCAACCAACCCGCCTAACCACCAGTGGCAACCAAAGGTGCTGTTAGCGACGACTTCTGAAGACGCAACGAGACGCGACGGGTTTGCGCCCAGACGCGACGAGACGATGCGGGATCTGCGCCCAACCATGCCTACACCCGCCGACTTGTTGCGGGAGCTGCTTGCCCAAGCATGCCTAGCGTGCAAGGCCTGCGTGCCCAAGGTCTGTGTGCAAGGCTAGTGCCCAAGGCTAGTGCGCAAGGCTAGTGCCCAAGGCTAGTGAGCAAGGCCTGGGTGCAAGGCTAGTGTGCAAGGCTTGTATGCAAGGCTAGTGTGCAAGGCTGCTGTGCAAGGCTTGTGGGCAAGGCTGGTGCGCAAGGCTAGTGCCCAAGGGTTGTGTGCAAGGCTAGTGCCCAAGGCTAGTGCGCAAGGCTCGTGCCCAAGGCTAGTTCGCAAGGCTTGTGTGCAAGGCTAGTGCGATGGGCCAGTGCCCAAGGCTTGTGAGCAAGGCTTGTATGCATGGCTTGTGCGCAAGGCTTGTGTCCAAGGCTTTTGTGCAAGGCTCGTGCGCAAGGCTAGTGTGCAAGGCTTGTGCGCATTGGCAGGTAGCCCACCACCATGCACGATCCAAATGCCACTCACGCGACAACACGGTGCCAAGCCGGGCATGGTGTGCACTCAAAACCAATCAACGGACAGAGGTCATGCGTCATGGGGGGGATCTAGCAAGGCCATGGGGAAGGTCATGGAGGACCTTGGAAGCAAGCGCAAGACGAGAGCGAATCGAACAAGGGGCCAGGACGGGGCCTTGTGCCCATGGTCTTCGCAAGACTGCGTCCAAGGCGCCCGAAAGCCCAAGGGAACCCAAACCCGGCCGACACTTGCAATCGCACATGCTCTCTGCAACACACCATCAATGCCGCCCAACGGGGCCAGCACGAGCAGTCATCCGCGGTCCCCTGGCCCTGCGCACGTTTGTCTTTGAAACCGAGCATCAATGCCACAGAAAGTGCCGGGGCGCCAGCTGGAGCCATCATCCGCGTTGCCATGGCTCGCTTGGCCTTGGCTTGCCAGGCCCCGACAGGAGCAATCGCGCATTTTCTTTGCAACCGACCATCAATGCCGCCCAACGGGGCCAGCACGAGCAGTCATCCGCGG
The DNA here is from genome assembly GCF_043159265.1 of Tasmannia lanceolata. NCBI lineage: Eukaryota > Viridiplantae > Streptophyta > Magnoliopsida > Canellales > Winteraceae > Tasmannia > Tasmannia lanceolata. The sequence continues at coordinate 31,706,151 of NW_027518696.1, forward strand.
TCCCCTGGCCCTGCGCACGTTTGTCTTTGAAACCGAGCATCAATGCCACAGAAAGTGCCGGGGCGCCAGCTGGAGCCATCATCCGCGTTGCCATGGCTCGCTTGGCCTTGGCTTGCCAGTCCCCGACACGAGCAATCGCGCATTTTCTTTGCAACCGACCATCAATGCCGCCCAACGAGGCCAGCACGAGCAGTCATCCGCGGTCCCCTGGCCCTGCGCACGTTTGTCTTTGAAACCGAGCATCAATGCCACAGAAAGTGCCGGGGCGCCAGCTGGAGCCATCATCCGACGTGCCATGGCTTTGGTCCCATGGTCTTCGCAACCGAGCATTCGTGACACCCGACGGGGCCAGGACACCAACCCTTCCGACAGGAGCATTCGCGCATGTTCTTTGGCCACACAAAGGCGCCAGCACGAGCAAAATCATCCGCGGTGCGGTGGCCTTGCACGGCCTTTTGTCTTTGGAACCAACCATCAGTGCCACGGGAAGTGCCGGAGTCCCGGCATCCGCGGTGCCAAGTCATTGCGCCCTTGGTCTCTGCAGCGGGGCATGCCGGGCACTCCCAACCATTGCAAGCAAGCAAGAAAGAAAGTAAGTAAGTAAGTAAGTATTACATATAGGGGCGGGACATGCGGGGAGATCAGCGAAACGTGCATTACGGGGCACACGCGTACCCACCGGGGCATACCGACCCCTATTGGGGCACACGTGTGCATATCGGGGCATACCGGGCCTATCGGGGCACACGCGTACATACCGGGGCATACCGAGCCCTACTGGGGCACACGTGCGCATATCGGGGCGTACCAAGCCTATCGGGGCATACGCATGTATCCCAAGGCATACCGAGTCTATCCGGGCATACGCGTTCATACCGGGGCGTAACGGGCCTATCGGGGCATACTTGGGCATATCCGGGCAAAAAATGCCCAAAACTTGCGCAACCTTGGCAACCGTGGTCCATTCCTCTCTATATGCCTAGCCTTGGCAACCGTGGTCCATTCCTCACTATATGCCATGGCCTTGTGCCCATGGTCTTCCCAAGACAGCGTCCAAGGCGCCCGGAAGGCCAAGGGAGCCCAACCCAGCGATGCCCTGCTATGGCAAGCCAAGGCCAAGCATTCCGGTGCCTATCCGGGCAAAAATGCGATTCCTCTCTATATGCCTAGCCTTGGCAACCGTGGTCCATTCCTCACCATATGCCATGGCCTTGTGCCCATGGTCTTCCCAAGACAGCGTCCAAGGCGCCCGGAAGGCCAAGGGAGCCCAACCCAGCAATGCCCTGCTTTGGCAAGCCAAGGCCAAGCATTCCGGTGCCTAACCTTGGCAACCGTGGTCCTTTCCTCACC
>NW_027518696.1:31717500-31720000 GCF_043159265.1 Tasmannia lanceolata
AAGGCATACCGAGTCTATCCGGGCATACGCGTTCATACCGGGGCGTAACGGGCCTATCGGGGCATACTTGGGCATATCCGGGCAAAAAATGCCCAAAACTTGCGCAACCTTGGCAACCGTGGTCCATTCCTCACTATATGCCATGGCCTTGTGCCCATGGTCTTCACAAGACAGCATCCAAGGCGCCTGAAAGGCCAAGGGAGCCCAACCCAGCAATGCCCAGCCAAGGCCAGGCATTCCAGTGCCTGCCCGGGCAAAAACGCCCAAAGCATGCCCCATTCCTTAGCCTATCCAGGCAAAAACGCCCAAAACCAGCCCATTCCAGTGCCTATCCGGGCAAAAACGCCCAAAGCATGCCCATTCCTTAGCCTGTCCAGGCAAAAACCCCCAAAACCAGCACATTCCAGTGCCTATCCGGGCAAAAACGCCCTAAACCTGCGCATTCCAGCGCCCCGCAGCATGCCACCCTCCTATAGGGTTTGCGCAACCAACCCGCCTAACCACCAGTGGCAACCAAAGGTGCTGTTAGCGACGACTTCTGAAGACGCAACGAGACGCGACGGGTTTGCGCCCAGACGCGACGAGACGATGCGGGATCTGCGCCCAACCATGCCTACACCCGCCGACTTGTTGCGGGAGCTGCTTGCCCAAGCATGCCTAGCGTGCAAGGCCTGCGTGCCCAAGGTCTGTGTGCAAGGCTAGTGCCCAAGGCTAGTGCGCAAGGCTAGTGCCCAAGGCTAGTGAGCAAGGCCTGGGTGCAAGGCTAGTGTGCAAGGCTTGTATGCAAGGCTAGTGTGCAAGGCTGCTGTGCAAGGCTTGTGGGCAAGGCTGGTGCGCAAGGCTAGTGCCCAAGGGTTGTGTGCAAGGCTAGTGCCCAAGGCTAGTGCGCAAGGCTCGTGCCCAAGGCTAGTTCGCAAGGCTTGTGTGCAAGGCTAGTGCGATGGGCCAGTGCCCAAGGCTTGTGAGCAAGGCTTGTATGCATGGCTTGTGCGCAAGGCTTGTGTCCAAGGCTTTTGTGCAAGGCTCGTGCGCAAGGCTAGTGTGCAAGGCTTGTGCGCATTGGCAGGTAGCCCACCACCATGCACGATCCAAATGCCACTCACGCGACAACACGGTGCCAAGCCGGGCATGGTGTGCACTCAAAACCAATCAACGGACAGAGGTCATGCGTCATGGGGGGGATCTAGCAAGGCCATGGGGAAGGTCATGGAGGACCTTGGAAGCAAGCGCAAGACGAGAGCGAATCGAACAAGGGGCCAGGACGGGGCCTTGTGCCCATGGTCTTCGCAAGACTGCGTCCAAGGCGCCCGAAAGCCCAAGGGAACCCAAACCCGGCCGACACTTGCAATCGCACATGCTCTCTGCAACACACCATCAATGCCGCCCAACGGGGCCAGCACGAGCAGTCATCCGCGGTCCCCTGGCCCTGCGCACGTTTGTCTTTGAAACCGAGCATCAATGCCACAGAAAGTGCCGGGGCGCCAGCTGGAGCCATCATCCGCGTTGCCATGGCTCGCTTGGCCTTGGCTTGCCAGGCCCCGACAGGAGCAATCGCGCATTTTCTTTGCAACCGACCATCAATGCCGCCCAACGGGGCCAGCACGAGCAGTCATCCGCGGTCCCCTGGCCCTGCGCACGTTTGTCTTTGAAACCGAGCATCAATGCCACAGAAAGTGCCGGGGCGCCAGCTGGAGCCATCATCCGCGTTGCCATGGCTCGCTTGGCCTTGGCTTGCCAGTCCCCGACACGAGCAATCGCGCATTTTCTTTGCAACCGACCATCAATGCCGCCCAACGAGGCCAGCACGAGCAGTCATCCGCGGTCCCCTGGCCCTGCGCACGTTTGTCTTTGAAACCGAGCATCAATGCCACAGAAAGTGCCGGGGCGCCAGCTGGAGCCATCATCCGACGTGCCATGGCTTTGGTCCCATGGTCTTCGCAACCGAGCATTCGTGACACCCGACGGGGCCAGGACACCAACCCTTCCGACAGGAGCATTCGCGCATGTTCTTTGGCCACACAAAGGCGCCAGCACGAGCAAAATCATCCGCGGTGCGGTGGCCTTGCACGGCCTTTTGTCTTTGGAACCAACCATCAGTGCCACGGGAAGTGCCGGAGTCCCGGCATCCGCGGTGCCAAGTCATTGCGCCCTTGGTCTCTGCAGCGGGGCATGCCGGGCACTCCCAACCATTGCAAGCAAGCAAGAAAGAAAGTAAGTAAGTAAGTAAGTATTACATATAGGGGCGGGACATGCGGGGAGATCAGCGAAACGTGCATTACGGGGCACACGCGTACCCACCGGGGCATACCGACCCCTATTGGGGCACACGTGTGCATATCGGGGCATACCGGGCCTATCGGGGCACACGCGTACATACCGGGGCATACCGAGCCCTACTGGGGCACACGTGCGCATATCGGGGCGTACCAAGCCTATCGGGGCATACGCATGTATCCCAAGGCATACCGAGTCTATCCGGGCATACGCGTTCATACCGGGG
>NW_027518696.1:31730000-31742500 GCF_043159265.1 Tasmannia lanceolata
CACGAGCATTCGCGCATGTTCTTTGGCCACACAACGGCGCCAGCACGAGCAAAATCATCAGCGGTGCGGTGGCCTTGCACGGCCTTTTGTCTTTGGAACCAACCATCAGTGCCACGGGAAGTGCCGGAGTCCCGGCATCCGCGGTACCAAGTCATTGCGCCCTTGGTCTCTGCAGCGGGGCATGCCGGGCACTCCCAACCATTGCAAGCAAGCAAGAAAGAAAGTAAGTAAGTAAGTAAGTATTACATATAGGGGCGGGACATGCGGGGAGTTCTGCGAAACGTGCACTACGGGGCACACGCGTACCTACCGGGGCATACCGACCCCTATTGGGGCACACGTGTGCATATCGGGGCATACCGGGCCTATCAGGGCACACGCGTACATACCGGGGCATACCGAGCCCTACTGGGGCACACGTGCGCATATCGGGGCGTACCAAGCCTATCGGGGCATTCGCATGTATCCCAAGGCATACCGAGTCTATCCGGGCATACGCGTTCATACCGGGGCGTAACGGGCCTATCGGGGCATACTTGGGCATATCCGGGCAAAAAATGCCCAAAACTTGCGCAACCTTGGCAACCGTGGTCCATTCCTCACTATATGCCATGGCCTTGTGCCCATGGTCTTCACAAGACAGCATCCAAGGCGCCTGAAAGGCCAAGGGAGCCCAACCCAGCAATGCCCAGCCAAGGCCAGCCATTCCAGTGCCTGCCCGGGCAAAAACGCCCAAAGCATGCCCCATTCCTTAGCCTATCCAGGCAAAAACGCCCAAAACCAGCCCATTCCAGTGCCTATCCGGGCAAAAACGCCCAAAGCATGCCCATTCCTTAGCCTGTCCAGGCAAAAACGCCCAAAACCAGCACATTCCAGTGCCTATCCGGGCAAAAACGCCCTAAACCTGCGCATTCCAGCGCCCCGCAGCATGCCACCCTCCTATAGGGTTTGCGCAACCAACCCGCCTAACCACCAGTGGCAACCAAAGGTGCTGTTAGCGACGACTTCTGAAGACGCAACGAGACGCGACGGGTTTGCGCCCAGACGCGACGAGACGATGCGGGATCTGCGCCCAACCATGCCTACACCCGCCGACTTGTTGCGGGAGCTGCTTGCCCAAGCATGCCTAGCGTGCAAGGCCTGCGTGCCCAAGGTCTGTGTGCAAGGCTAGTGCCCAAGGCTAGTGCGCAAGGCTAGTGCCCAAGGCTAGTGAGCAAGGCCTGGGTGCAAGGCTAGTGTGCAAGGCTTGTATGCAAGGCTAGTGTGCAAGGCTGCTGTGCAAGGCTTGTGGGCAAGGCTGGTGCGCAAGGCTAGTGCCCAAGGGTTGTGTGCAAGGCTAGTGCCCAAGGCTAGTGCGCAAGGCTCGTGCCCAAGGCTAGTTCGCAAGGCTTGTGTGCAAGGCTAGTGCGATGGGCCAGTGCCCAAGGCTTGTGAGCAAGGCTTGTATGCATGGCTTGTGCGCAAGGCTTGTGTCCAAGGCTTTTGTGCAAGGCTCGTGCGCAAGGCTAGTGTGCAAGGCTTGTGCGCATTGGCAGGTAGCCCACCACCATGCACGATCCAAATGCCACTCACGCGACAACACGGTGCCAAGCCGGGCATGGTGTGCACTCAAAACCAATCAACGGACAGAGGTCATGCGTCATGGGGGGGATCTAGCAAGGCCATGGGGAAGGTCATGGAGGACCTTGGAAGCAAGCGCAAGACGAGAGCGAATCGAACAAGGGGCCAGGACGGGGCCTTGTGCCCATGGTCTTCGCAAGACTGCGTCCAAGGCGCCCGAAAGCCCAAGGGAACCCAAACCCGGCCGACACTTGCAATCGCACATGCTCTCTGCAACACACCATCAATGCCGCCCAACGGGGCCAGCACGAGCAGTCATCCGCGGTCCCCTGGCCCTGCGCACGTTTGTCTTTGAAACCGAGCATCAATGCCACAGAAAGTGCCGGGGCGCCAGCTGGAGCCATCATCCGCGTTGCCATGGCTCGCTTGGCCTTGGCTTGCCAGGCCCCGACAGGAGCAATCGCGCATTTTCTTTGCAACCGACCATCAATGCCGCCCAACGGGGCCAGCACGAGCAGTCATCCGCGGTCCCCTGGCCCTGCGCACGTTTGTCTTTGAAACCGAGCATCAATGCCACAGAAAGTGCCGGGGCGCCAGCTGGAGCCATCATCCGCGTTGCCATGGCTCGCTTGGCCTTGGCTTGCCAGTCCCCGACACGAGCAATCGCGCATTTTCTTTGCAACCGACCATCAATGCCGCCCAACGAGGCCAGCACGAGCAGTCATCCGCGGTCCCCTGGCCCTGCGCACGTTTGTCTTTGAAACCGAGCATCAATGCCACAGAAAGTGCCCGGGCTCCAGCTGGAGCCATCATCCGACGTGCCATGGCTTTGGTCCCATGGTCTTCGCAACCGAGCATTCGTGACACCCGACGGGGCCAGGACACCAACCCTTCCGACACGAGCATTCGCGCATGTTCTTTGGCCACACAACGGCGCCAGCACGAGCAAAATCATCAGCGGTGCGGTGGCCTTGCACGGCCTTTTGTCTTTGGAACCAACCATCAGTGCCACGGGAAGTGCCGGAGTCCCGGCATCCGCGGTGCCAAGTCATTGCGCCCTTGGTCTCTGCAGCGGGGCATGCCGGGCACTCCCAACCATTGCAAGCAAGCAAGAAAGAAAGTAAGTAAGTAAGTAAGTATTACATATAGGGGCGGGACATGCGGGGAGTTCTGCGAAACGTGCACTACGGGGCACACGCGTACCTACCGGGGCATACCGACCCCTATTGGGGCACACGTGTGCATATCGGGGCATACCGGGCCTATCAGGGCACACGCGTACATACCGGGGCATACCGAGCCCTACTGGGGCACACGTGCGCATATCGGGGCGTACCAAGCCTATCGGGGCATTCGCATGTATCCCAAGGCATACCGAGTCTATCCGGGCATACGCGTTCATACCGGGGCGTAACGGGCCTATCGGGGCATACTTGGGCATATCCGGGCAAAAAATGCCCAAAACTTGCGCAACCTTGGCAACCGTGGTCCATTCCTCACTATATGCCATGGCCTTGTGCCCATGGTCTTCACAAGACAGCATCCAAGGCGCCTGAAAGGCCAAGGGAGCCCAACCCAGCAATGCCCAGCCAAGGCCAGGCATTCCAGTGCCTGCCCGGGCAAAAACGCCCAAAGCATGCCCCATTCCTTAGCCTATCCAGGCAAAAACGCCCAAAACCAGCCCATTCCAGTGCCTATCCGGGCAAAAACGCCCAAAGCATGCCCATTCCTTAGCCTGTCCAGGCAAAAACGCCCAAAACCAGCACATTCCAGTGCCTATCCGGGCAAAAACGCCCTAAACCTGCGCATTCCAGCGCCCCGCAGCATGCCACCCTCCTATAGGGTTTGCGCAACCAACCCGCCTAACCACCAGTGGCAACCAAAGGTGCTGTTAGCGACGACTTCTGAAGACGCAACGAGACGCGACGGGTTTGCGCCCAGACGCGACGAGACGATGCGGGATCTGCGCCCAACCATGCCTACACCCGCCGACTTGTTGCGGGAGCTGCTTGCCCAAGCATGCCTAGCGTGCAAGGCCTGCGTGCCCAAGGTCTGTGTGCAAGGCTAGTGCCCAAGGCTAGTGCGCAAGGCTAGTGCCCAAGGCTAGTGAGCAAGGCCTGGGTGCAAGGCTAGTGTGCAAGGCTTGTATGCAAGGCTAGTGTGCAAGGCTGCTGTGCAAGGCTTGTGGGCAAGGCTGGTGCGCAAGGCTAGTGCCCAAGGGTTGTGTGCAAGGCTAGTGCCCAAGGCTAGTGCGCAAGGCTCGTGCCCAAGGCTAGTTCGCAAGGCTTGTGTGCAAGGCTAGTGCGATGGGCCAGTGCCCAAGGCTTGTGAGCAAGGCTTGTATGCATGGCTTGTGCGCAAGGCTTGTGTCCAAGGCTTTTGTGCAAGGCTCGTGCGCAAGGCTAGTGTGCAAGGCTTGTGCGCATTGGCAGGTAGCCCACCACCATGCACGATCCAAATGCCACTCACGCGACAACACGGTGCCAAGCCGGGCATGGTGTGCACTCAAAACCAATCAACGGACAGAGGTCATGCGTCATGGGGGGGATCTAGCAAGGCCATGGGGAAGGTCATGGAGGACCTTGGAAGCAAGCGCAAGACGAGAGCGAATCGAACAAGGGGCCAGGACGGGGCCTTGTGCCCATGGTCTTCGCAAGACTGCGTCCAAGGCGCCCGAAAGCCCAAGGGAACCCAAACCCGGCCGACACTTGCAATCGCACATGCTCTCTGCAACACACCATCAATGCCGCCCAACGGGGCCAGCACGAGCAGTCATCCGCGGTCCCCTGGCCCTGCGCACGTTTGTCTTTGAAACCGAGCATCAATGCCACAGAAAGTGCCGGGGCGCCAGCTGGAGCCATCATCCGCGTTGCCATGGCTCGCTTGGCCTTGGCTTGCCAGGCCCCGACAGGAGCAATCGCGCATTTTCTTTGCAACCGACCATCAATGCCGCCCAACGGGGCCAGCACGAGCAGTCATCCGCGGTCCCCTGGCCCTGCGCACGTTTGTCTTTGAAACCGAGCATCAATGCCACAGAAAGTGCCGGGGCGCCAGCTGGAGCCATCATCCGCGTTGCCATGGCTCGCTTGGCCTTGGCTTGCCAGTCCCCGACACGAGCAATCGCGCATTTTCTTTGCAACCGACCATCAATGCCGCCCAACGAGGCCAGCACGAGCAGTCATCCGCGGTCCCCTGGCCCTGCGCACGTTTGTCTTTGAAACCGAGCATCAATGCCACAGAAAGTGCCCGGGCTCCAGCTGGAGCCATCATCCGACGTGCCATGGCTTTGGTCCCATGGTCTTCGCAACCGAGCATTCGTGACACCCGACGGGGCCAGGACACCAACCCTTCCGACACGAGCATTCGCGCATGTTCTTTGGCCACACAACGGCGCCAGCACGAGCAAAATCATCAGCGGTGCGGTGGCCTTGCACGGCCTTTTGTCTTTGGAACCAACCATCAGTGCCACGGGAAGTGCCGGAGTCCCGGCATCCGCGGTGCCAAGTCATTGCGCCCTTGGTCTCTGCAGCGGGGCATGCCGGGCACTCCCAACCATTGCAAGCAAGCAAGCAAGCAAGAAAGAAAGTAAGTAAGTAAGTAAGTATTACATATAGGGGCGGGACATGCGGGGAGTTCTGCGAAACGTGCACTACGGGGCACACGCGTACCTACCGGGGCATACCGACCCCTATTGGGGCACACGTGTGCATATCGGGGCATACCGGGCCTATCAGGGCACACGCGTACATACCGGGGCATACCGAGCCCTACTGGGGCACACGTGCGCATATCGGGGCGTACCAAGCCTATCGGGGCGTTCGCATGTATCCCAAGGCATACCGAGTCTATCCGGGCATACGCGTTCATACCGGGGCGTAACGGGCCTATCGGGGCATACTTGGGCATATCCGGGCAAAAAATGCCCAAAACTTGCGCAACCTTGGCAACCGTGGTCCATTCCTCACTATATGCCATGGCCTTGTGCCCATGGTCTTCACAAGACAGCATCCAAGGCGCCTGAAAGGCCAAGGGAGCCCAACCCAGCAATGCCCAGCCAAGGCCAGGCATTCCAGTGCCTGCCCGGGCAAAAACGCCCAAAGCATGCCCCATTCCTTAGCCTATCCAGGCAAAAACGCCCAAAACCAGCCCATTCCAGTGCCTATCCGGGCAAAAACGCCCAAAGCATGCCCATTCCTTAGCCTGTCCAGGCAAAAACGCCCAAAACCAGCACATTCCAGTGCCTATCCGGGCAAAAACGCCCTAAACCTGCGCATTCCAGCGCCCCGCAGCATGCCACCCTCCTATAGGGTTTGCGCAACCAACCCGCCTAACCACCAGTGGCAACCAAAGGTGCTGTTAGCGACGACTTCTGAAGACGCAACGAGACGCGACGGGTTTGCGCCCAGACGCGACGAGACGATGCGGGATCTGCGCCCAACCATGCCTACACCCGCCGACTTGTTGCGGGAGCTGCTTGCCCAAGCATGCCTAGCGTGCAAGGCCTGCGTGCCCAAGGTCTGTGTGCAAGGCTAGTGCCCAAGGCTAGTGCGCAAGGCTAGTGCCCAAGGCTAGTGAGCAAGGCCTGGGTGCAAGGCTAGTGTGCAAGGCTTGTATGCAAGGCTAGTGTGCAAGGCTGCTGTGCAAGGCTTGTGGGCAAGGCTGGTGCGCAAGGCTAGTGCCCAAGGGTTGTGTGCAAGGCTAGTGCCCAAGGCTAGTGCGCAAGGCTCGTGCCCAAGGCTAGTTCGCAAGGCTTGTGTGCAAGGCTAGTGCGATGGGCCAGTGCCCAAGGCTTGTGAGCAAGGCTTGTATGCATGGCTTGTGCGCAAGGCTTGTGTCCAAGGCTTTTGTGCAAGGCTCGTGCGCAAGGCTAGTGTGCAAGGCTTGTGCGCATTGGCAGGTAGCCCACCACCATGCACGATCCAAATGCCACTCACGCGACAACACGGTGCCAAGCCGGGCATGGTGTGCACTCAAAACCAATCAACGGACAGAGGTCATGCGTCATGGGGGGGATCTAGCAAGGCCATGGGGAAGGTCATGGAGGACCTTGGAAGCAAGCGCAAGACGAGAGCGAATCGAACAAGGGGCCAGGACGGGGCCTTGTGCCCATGGTCTTCGCAAGACTGCGTCCAAGGCGCCCGAAAGCCCAAGGGAACCCAAACCCGGCCGACACTTGCAATCGCACATGCTCTCAGCAACACACCATCAATGCTGCCCAACGGGGCCAGCACGAGCAGTCATCCGCGGTCCCCTGGCCCTGCGCACGTTTGTCTTTGAAACCGAGCATCAATGCCACAGAAAGTGCCGGGGCGCCAGCTGGAGCCATCATCCGCGTTGCCATGGCTCGCTTGGCCTTGGCTTGCCAGTCCCCGACACGAGCAATCGCGCATTTTCTTTGCAACCGACCATCAATGCCGCCCAACGAGGCCAGCACGAGCAGTCATCCGCGGTCCCCTGGTCCTGCGCACGTTTGTCTTTGAAACCGAGCATCAATGCCACAGAAAGTGCCGGGGCGCCAGCTGGAGCCATCATCCGCGTTGCCATGGCTCGCTTGGCCTTGGCTTGCCAGTCCCCGACAGGAGCAATCGCGCATTTTCTTTGCAACCGACCATCAATGCTGCCCAACGAGGCCAGCACGAGCAGTCATCCGCGGTCCCCTGGCCCTGCGCACGTTTGTCTTTGAAACCGAGCATCAATGCCACAGAAAGTGCCGGGGCGCCAGCTGGAGCCATCATCCGCGTTGCCATGGCTCGCTTGGCCTTGGCTTGCCAGTCCCCGACAGGAGCAATCGCGCATTTTCTTTGCAACCGACCATCAATGCTGCCCAACGAGGCCAGCACGAGCAGTCATCCGCGGTCCCCTGGCCCTGCGCATGTTTGTCTTTGAAACCGAGCATCAATGCCACAGAAAGTGCCGGGGCGCCAGCTGGAGCCATCATCCGACGTGCCATGGCTTTGGTCCCATGGTCTTCGCAACCGAGCATTCGTGACACCCGACGGGGCCAGGACACCAACCCTTCCGACAGGAGCATTCGCGCATGTTCTTTGGCCACACAACGGCGCCAGCACGAGCAAAATCATCAGCGGTGCGGTGGCCTTGCACGGCCTTTTGTCTTTGGAACCAACCATCAGTGCCACGGGAAGTGCCGGAGTCCCGGCATCCGCGGTGCCAAGTCATTGCGCCCTTGGTCTCTGCAGCGGGGCATGCCGGGCACTCCCAACCATTGCAAGCAAGCAAGAAAGAAAGTAAGTAAGTAAGTAAGTATTACATATAGGGGCGGGACATGCGGGGAGTTCTGCGAAACGTGCACTACGGGGCACACGCGTACCTACCGGGGCATACCGACCCCTATTGGGGCACACGTGTGCATATCGGGGCATACCGGGCCTATCAGGGCACACGCGTACATACCGGGGCATACCGAGCCCTACTGGGGCACACGTGCGCATATCGGGGCGTACCAAGCCTATCGGGGCATTCGCATGTATCCCAAGGCATACCGAGTCTATCCGGGCATACGCGTTCATACCGGGGCGTAACGGGCCTATCGGGGCATACTTGGGCATATCCGGGCAAAAAATGCCCAAAACTTGCGCAACCTTGGCAACCGTGGTCCATTCCTCACTATATGCCATGGCCTTGTGCCCATGGTCTTCACAAGACAGCATCCAAGGCGCCTGAAAGGCCAAGGGAGCCCAACCCAGCAATGCCCAGCCAAGGCCAGGCATTCCAGTGCCTGCCCGGGCAAAAACGCCCAAAGCATGCCCCATTCCTTAGCCTATCCAGGCAAAAACGCCCAAAACCAGCCCATTCCAGTGCCTATCCGGGCAAAAACGCCCAAAGCATGCCCATTCCTTAGCCTGTCCAGGCAAAAACGCCCAAAACCAGCACATTCCAGTGCCTATCCGGGCAAAAACGCCCTAAACCTGCGCATTCCAGCGCCCCGCAGCATGCCACCCTCCTATAGGGTTTGCGCAACCAACCCGCCTAACCACCAGTGGCAACCAAAGGTGCTGTTAGCGACGACTTCTGAAGACGCAACGAGACGCGACGGGTTTGCGCCCAGACGCGACGAGACGATGCGGGATCTGCGCCCAACCATGCCTACACCCGCCGACTTGTTGCGGGAGCTGCTTGCCCAAGCATGCCTAGCGTGCAAGGCCTGCGTGCCCAAGGTCTGTGTGCAAGGCTAGTGCCCAAGGCTAGTGCGCAAGGCTAGTGCCCAAGGCTAGTGAGCAAGGCCTGGGTGCAAGGCTAGTGTGCAAGGCTTGTATGCAAGGCTAGTGTGCAAGGCTGCTGTGCAAGGCTTGTGGGCAAGGCTGGTGCGCAAGGCTAGTGCCCAAGGGTTGTGTGCAAGGCTAGTGCCCAAGGCTAGTGCGCAAGGCTCGTGCCCAAGGCTAGTTCGCAAGGCTTGTGTGCAAGGCTAGTGCGATGGGCCAGTGCCCAAGGCTTGTGAGCAAGGCTTGTATGCATGGCTTGTGCGCAAGGCTTGTGTCCAAGGCTTTTGTGCAAGGCTCGTGCGCAAGGCTAGTGTGCAAGGCTTGTGCGCATTGGCAGGTAGCCCACCACCATGCACGATCCAAATGCCACTCACGCGACAACACGGTGCCAAGCCGGGCATGGTGTGCACTCAAAACCAATCAACGGACAGAGGTCATGCGTCATGGGGGGGATCTAGCAAGGCCATGGGGAAGGTCATGGAGGACCTTGGAAGCAAGCGCAAGACGAGAGCGAATCGAACAAGGGGCCAGGACGGGGCCTTGTGCCCATGGTCTTCGCAAGACTGCGTCCAAGGCGCCCGAAAGCCCAAGGGAACCCAAACCCGGCCGACACTTGCAATCGCACATGCTCTCTGCAACACACCATCAATGCCGCCCAACGGGGCCAGCACGAGCAGTCATCCGCGGTCCCCTGGCCCTGCGCACGTTTGTCTTTGAAACCGAGCATCAATGCCACAGAAAGTGCCGGGGCGCCAGCTGGAGCCATCATCCGCGTTGCCATGGCTCGCTTGGCCTTGGCTTGCCAGGCCCCGACAGGAGCAATCGCGCATTTTCTTTGCAACCGACCATCAATGCCGCCCAACGGGGCCAGCACGAGCAGTCATCCGCGGTCCCCTGGCCCTGCGCACGTTTGTCTTTGAAACCGAGCATCAATGCCACAGAAAGTGCCGGGGCGCCAGCTGGAGCCATCATCCGCGTTGCCATGGCTCGCTTGGCCTTGGCTTGCCAGTCCCCGACACGAGCAATCGCGCATTTTCTTTGCAACCGACCATCAATGCCGCCCAACGAGGCCAGCACGAGCAGTCATCCGCGGTCCCCTGGCCCTGCGCACGTTTGTCTTTGAAACCGAGCATCAATGCCACAGAAAGTGCCCGGGCTCCAGCTGGAGCCATCATCCGACGTGCCATGGCTTTGGTCCCATGGTCTTCGCAACCGAGCATTCGTGACACCCGACGGGGCCAGGACACCAACCCTTCCGACACGAGCATTCGCGCATGTTCTTTGGCCACACAACGGCGCCAGCACGAGCAAAATCATCAGCGGTGCGGTGGCCTTGCACGGCCTTTTGTCTTTGGAACCAACCATCAGTGCCACGGGAAGTGCCGGAGTCCCGGCATCCGCGGTGCCAAGTCATTGCGCCCTTGGTCTCTGCAGCGGGGCATGCCGGGCACTCCCAACCATTGCAAGCAAGCAAGAAAGAAAGTAAGTAAGTAAGTAAGTAAGTATTACATATAGGGGCGGGACATGCGGGGAGTTCTGCGAAACGTGCACTACGGGGCACACGCGTACCTACCGGGGCATACCGACCCCTATTGGGGCACACGTGTGCATATCGGGGCATACCGGGCCTATCAGGGCACACGCGTACATACCGGGGCATACCGAGCCCTACTGGGGCACACGTGCGCATATCGGGGCGTACCAAGCCTATCGGGGCATTCGCATGTATCCCAAGGCATACCGAGTCTATCCGGGCATACGCGTTCATACCGGGGCGTAACGGGCCTATCGGGGCATACTTGGGCATATCCGGGCAAAAAATGCCCAAAACTTGCGCAACCTTGGCAACCGTGGTCCATTCCTCACTATATGCCATGGCCTTGTGCCCATGGTCTTCACAAGACAGCATCCAAGGCGCCTGAAAGGCCAAGGGAGCCCAACCCAGCAATGCCCAGCCAAGGCCAGGCATTCCAGTGCCTGCCCGGGCAAAAACGCCCAAAGCATGCCCCATTCCTTAGCCTATCCAGGCAAAAACGCCCAAAACCAGCCCATTCCAGTGCCTATCCGGGCAAAAACGCCCAAAGCATGCCCATTCCTTAGCCTGTCCAGGCAAAAACGCCCAAAACCAGCACATTCCAGTGCCTATCCGGGCAAAAACGCCCTAAACCTGCGCATTCCAGCGCCCCGCAGCATGCCACCCTCCTATAGGGTTTGCGCAACCAACCCGCCTAACCACCAGTGGCAACCAAAGGTGCTGTTAGCGACGACTTCTGAAGACGCAACGAGACGCGACGGGTTTGCGCCCAGACGCGACGAGACGATGCGGGATCTGCGCCCAACCATGCCTACACCCGCCGACTTGTTGCGGGAGCTGCTTGCCCAAGCATGCCTAGCGTGCAAGGCCTGCGTGCCCAAGGTCTGTGTGCAAGGCTAGTGCCCAAGGCTAGTGCGCAAGGCTAGTGCCCAAGGCTAGTGAGCAAGGCCTGGGTGCAAGGCTAGTGTGCAAGGCTTGTATGCAAGGCTAGTGTGCAAGGCTGCTGTGCAAGGCTTGTGGGCAAGGCTGGTGCGCAAGGCTAGTGCCCAAGGGTTGTGTGCAAGGCTAGTGCCCAAGGCTAGTGCGCAAGGCTCGTGCCCAAGGCTAGTTCGCAAGGCTTGTGTGCAAGGCTAGTGCGATGGGCCAGTGCCCAAGGCTTGTGAGCAAGGCTTGTATGCATGGCTTGTGCGCAAGGCTTGTGTCCAAGGCTTTTGTGCAAGGCTCGTGCGCAAGGCTAGTGTGCAAGGCTTGTGCGCATTGGCAGGTAGCCCACCACCATGCACGATCCAAATGCCACTCACGCGACAACACGGTGCCAAGCCGGGCATGGTGTGCACTCAAAACCAATCAACGGACAGAGGTCATGCGTCATGGGGGGGATCTAGCAAGGCCATGGGGAAGGTCATGGAGGACCTTGGAAGCAAGCGCAAGACGAGAGCGAATCGAACAAGGGGCCAGGACGGGGCCTTGTGCCCATGGTCTTCGCAAGACTGCGTCCAAGGCGCCCGAAAGCCCAAGGGAACCCAAACCCGGCCGACACTTGCAATCGCACATGCTCTCTGCAACACACCATCAATGCCGCCCAACGGGGCCAGCACGAGCAGTCATCCGCGGTCCCCTGGCCCTGCGCACGTTTGTCTTTGAAACCGAGCATCAATGCCACAGAAAGTGCCGGGGCGCCAGCTGGAGCCATCATCCGCGTTGCCATGGCTCGCTTGGCCTTGGCTTGCCAGGCCCCGACAGGAGCAATCGCGCATTTTCTTTGCAACCGACCATCAATGCCGCCCAACGGGGCCAGCACGAGCAGTCATCCGCGGTCCCCTGGCCCTGCGCACGTTTGTCTTTGAAACCGAGCATCAATGCCACAGAAAGTGCCGGGGCGCCAGCTGGAGCCATCATCCGCGTTGCCATGGCTCGCTTGGCCTTGGCTTGCCAGTCCCCGACACGAGCAATCGCGCATTTTCTTTGCAACCGACCATCAATGCCGCCCAACGAGGCCAGCACGAGCAGTCATCCGCGGTCCCCTGGCCCTGCGCACGTTTGTCTTTGAAACCGAGCATCAATGCCACAGAAAGTGCCGGGGCGCCAGCTGGAGCCATCATCCGACGTGCCATGGCTTTGGTCCCATGGTCTTCGCAACCGAGCATTCGTGACACCCGACGGGGCCAGGACACCAACCCTTCCGA
>NW_027518696.1:31752500-31762500 GCF_043159265.1 Tasmannia lanceolata
GGCGCCAGCTGGAGCCATCATCCGCGTTGCCATGGCTCGCTTGGCCTTGGCTTGCCAGGCCCCGACAGGAGCAATCGCGCATTTTCTTTGCAACCGACCATCAATGCCGCCCAACGGGGCCAGCACGAGCAGTCATCCGCGGTCCCCTGGCCCTGCGCACGTTTGTCTTTGAAACCGAGCATCAATGCCACAGAAAGTGCCGGGGCGCCAGCTGGAGCCATCATCCGCGTTGCCATGGCTCGCTTGGCCTTGGCTTGCCAGTCCCCGACACGAGCAATCGCGCATTTTCTTTGCAACCGACCATCAATGCCGCCCAACGAGGCCAGCACGAGCAGTCATCCGCGGTCCCCTGGCCCTGCGCACGTTTGTCTTTGAAACCGAGCATCAATGCCACAGAAAGTGCCCGGGCTCCAGCTGGAGCCATCATCCGACGTGCCATGGCTTTGGTCCCATGGTCTTCGCAACCGAGCATTCGTGACACCCGACGGGGCCAGGACACCAACCCTTCCGACACGAGCATTCGCGCATGTTCTTTGGCCACACAACGGCGCCAGCACGAGCAAAATCATCAGCGGTGCGGTGGCCTTGCACGGCCTTTTGTCTTTGGAACCAACCATCAGTGCCACGGGAAGTGCCGGAGTCCCGGCATCCGCGGTGCCAAGTCATTGCGCCCTTGGTCTCTGCAGCGGGGCATGCCGGGCACTCCCAACCATTGCAAGCAAGCAAGAAAGAAAGTAAGTAAGTAAGTAAGTATTACATATAGGGGCGGGACATGCGGGGAGTTCTGCGAAACGTGCACTACGGGGCACACGCGTACCTACCGGGGCATACCGACCCCTATTGGGGCACACGTGTGCATATCGGGGCATACCGGGCCTATCAGGGCACACGCGTACATACCGGGGCATACCGAGCCCTACTGGGGCACACGTGCGCATATCGGGGCGTACCAAGCCTATCGGGGCATTCGCATGTATCCCAAGGCATACCGAGTCTATCCGGGCATACGCGTTCATACCGGGGCGTAACGGGCCTATCGGGGCATACTTGGGCATATCCGGGCAAAAAATGCCCAAAACTTGCGCAACCTTGGCAACCGTGGTCCATTCCTCACTATATGCCATGGCCTTGTGCCCATGGTCTTCACAAGACAGCATCCAAGGCGCCTGAAAGGCCAAGGGAGCCCAACCCAGCAATGCCCAGCCAAGGCCAGGCATTCCAGTGCCTGCCCGGGCAAAAACGCCCAAAGCATGCCCCATTCCTTAGCCTATCCAGGCAAAAACGCCCAAAACCAGCCCATTCCAGTGCCTATCCGGGCAAAAACGCCCAAAGCATGCCCATTCCTTAGCCTGTCCAGGCAAAAACCCCCAAAACCAGCACATTCCAGTGCCTATCCGGGCAAAAACGCCCTAAACCTGCGCATTCCAGCGCCCCGCAGCATGCCACCCTCCTATAGGGTTTGCGCAACCAACCCGCCTAACCACCAGTGGCAACCAAAGGTGCTGTTAGCGACGACTTCTGAAGACGCAACGAGACGCGACGGGTTTGCGCCCAGACGCGACGAGACGATGCGGGATCTGCGCCCAACCATGCCTACACCCGCCGACTTGTTGCGGGAGCTGCTTGCCCAAGCATGCCTAGCGTGCAAGGCCTGCGTGCCCAAGGTCTGTGTGCAAGGCTAGTGCCCAAGGCTAGTGCGCAAGGCTAGTGCCCAAGGCTAGTGAGCAAGGCCTGGGTGCAAGGCTAGTGTGCAAGGCTTGTATGCAAGGCTAGTGTGCAAGGCTGCTGTGCAAGGCTTGTGGGCAAGGCTGGTGCGCAAGGCTAGTGCCCAAGGGTTGTGTGCAAGGCTAGTGCCCAAGGCTAGTGCGCAAGGCTCGTGCCCAAGGCTAGTTCGCAAGGCTTGTGTGCAAGGCTAGTGCGATGGGCCAGTGCCCAAGGCTTGTGAGCAAGGCTTGTATGCATGGCTTGTGCGCAAGGCTTGTGTCCAAGGCTTTTGTGCAAGGCTCGTGCGCAAGGCTAGTGTGCAAGGCTTGTGCGCATTGGCAGGTAGCCCACCACCATGCACGATCCAAATGCCACTCACGCGACAACACGGTGCCAAGCCGGGCATGGTGTGCACTCAAAACCAATCAACGGACAGAGGTCATGCGTCATGGGGGGGATCTAGCAAGGCCATGGGGAAGGTCATGGAGGACCTTGGAAGCAAGCGCAAGACGAGAGCGAATCGAACAAGGGGCCAGGACGGGGCCTTGTGCCCATGGTCTTCGCAAGACTGCGTCCAAGGCGCCCGAAAGCCCAAGGGAACCCAAACCCGGCCGACACTTGCAATCGCACATGCTCTCTGCAACACACCATCAATGCCGCCCAACGGGGCCAGCACGAGCAGTCATCCGCGGTCCCCTGGCCCTGCGCACGTTTGTCTTTGAAACCGAGCATCAATGCCACAGAAAGTGCCGGGGCGCCAGCTGGAGCCATCATCCGCGTTGCCATGGCTCGCTTGGCCTTGGCTTGCCAGGCCCCGACAGGAGCAATCGCGCATTTTCTTTGCAACCGACCATCAATGCCGCCCAACGGGGCCAGCACGAGCAGTCATCCGCGGTCCCCTGGCCCTGCGCACGTTTGTCTTTGAAACCGAGCATCAATGCCACAGAAAGTGCCGGGGCGCCAGCTGGAGCCATCATCCGCGTTGCCATGGCTCGCTTGGCCTTGGCTTGCCAGTCCCCGACACGAGCAATCGCGCATTTTCTTTGCAACCGACCATCAATGCCGCCCAACGAGGCCAGCACGAGCAGTCATCCGCGGTCCCCTGGCCCTGCGCACGTTTGTCTTTGAAACCGAGCATCAATGCCACAGAAAGTGCCGGGGCGCCAGCTGGAGCCATCATCCGACGTGCCATGGCTTTGGTCCCATGGTCTTCGCAACCGAGCATTCGTGACACCCGACGGGGCCAGGACACCAACCCTTCCGACAGGAGCATTCGCGCATGTTCTTTGGCCACACAAAGGCGCCAGCACGAGCAAAATCATCCGCGGTGCGGTGGCCTTGCACGGCCTTTTGTCTTTGGAACCAACCATCAGTGCCACGGGAAGTGCCGGAGTCCCGGCATCCGCGGTGCCAAGTCATTGCGCCCTTGGTCTCTGCAGCGGGGCATGCCGGGCACTCCCAACCATTGCAAGCAAGCAAGAAAGAAAGTAAGTAAGTAAGTAAGTATTACATATAGGGGCGGGACATGCGGGGAGATCAGCGAAACGTGCATTACGGGGCACACGCGTACCCACCGGGGCATACCGACCCCTATTGGGGCACACGTGTGCATATCGGGGCATACCGGGCCTATCGGGGCACACGCGTACATACCGGGGCATACCGAGCCCTACTGGGGCACACGTGCGCATATCGGGGCGTACCAAGCCTATCGGGGCATACGCATGTATCCCAAGGCATACCGAGTCTATCCGGGCATACGCGTTCATACCGGGGCGTAACGGGCCTATCGGGGCATACTTGGGCATATCCGGGCAAAAAATGCCCAAAACTTGCGCAACCTTGGCAACCGTGGTCCATTCCTCTCTATATGCCTAGCCTTGGCAACCGTGGTCCATTCCTCACTATATGCCATGGCCTTGTGCCCATGGTCTTCCCAAGACAGCGTCCAAGGCGCCCGGAAGGCCAAGGGAGCCCAACCCAGCGATGCCCTGCTATGGCAAGCCAAGGCCAAGCATTCCGGTGCCTATCCGGGCAAAAATGCGATTCCTCTCTATATGCCTAGCCTTGGCAACCGTGGTCCATTCCTCACCATATGCCATGGCCTTGTGCCCATGGTCTTCCCAAGACAGCGTCCAAGGCGCCCGGAAGGCCAAGGGAGCCCAACCCAGCAATGCCCTGCTTTGGCAAGCCAAGGCCAAGCATTCCGGTGCCTAACCTTGGCAACCGTGGTCCTTTCCTCACCATATGCCATGGCCTTGTGCCCATGGTCTTCGCAAGACATCGTCAGAGGCGCCCGGAAGGCCAAGGGAGCCCAACCCAGCAATGCCCTGCTTTGGCAAGCCAAGGCCAAGCATTCCGGTGCCTAACCTTGGCAACCGTGGTCCTTTCCTCACCATATGCCATGGCCTTGTGCCCATGGTCTTCGCAAGACATCGTCCAAGGCGCCCAAAAGGCCAAGGGAGCCCAACCCAGCAATGCCCTGCTAGGGCAAGCCAAGGCCAAGCATTCCGGTGCCTAACCTTGGCAACCGTGGTCCTTTCCTCACCATATGCCATGGCCTTGTGCCCATGGTCTTCGCAAGACATCGTCCAAGGCGCCCAAAAGGCCAAGGGAGCCCAACCCAGCAATGCCCTGCTAGGACAAGCCAAGGCCAAGCATTCCGGTGCCTATCCGGGCAAAAACGCCCAAAGCATGCCCATTCCTTAGCCTATCCAGGCAAAAACGCCCAAAATCTGCACATTCTAGTGCCTATCCGGGCAAAAACGCCCACCAGCATGCCACCCTCCTATAGGGTTTGCGCAACCAACCAGCCTAACCACCAGTGGCAACCAAAGGTGCTGTTAGCGACGACTTCTGAAGACGCGACGAGACGATGCGGGATCTGCGCCCAGACGCGACGAGACGATGCGGGATCTGAGCCCAAGAATGCCTAGACCCGTCCACTTGATGCTGGATCTGCCCCCCAAGCATGCCTAGTGTGCAAGGACTGTGTGCAAGGCTAGTGTCCAAGGCTAGTGCCCAAGGCTTGTGTGCAGGGCTAGTGCCCAAGGCTTGTACGCATGGCTTGTGTGCAAGGCTAGTGTCCAAGGCTTGTGTGCAAGTCTAGTGTGCAAGGCTTGTGTGCATTGCTTGAGTGCAAGGCTTGTGTGCATTGCTTCAGTGCATGGCTTGGGTGCAGGGGTTGTGCGCAAGGCTGGTGTGCATGGTTTGTGCGCATGGCTAGCGTGCAAGGCTAGTGTTCAAGGCTAGGGAGCAAGGGGTAGCATGCAAGGCTAGTGTCACGTGGCCATTTCGTCCAGCGCTGTTCGCATGGCCTATGGCCCGTGACTTGGTCTATCAATGTAATATGTAAGGCTCATGTCTATGTACATTTTGTAGTGAGGACATAGTTGGTATTAAAATCCATCTCGCCTCGTCTCGTTGCGTCTTGGAAATGCGTTGTTTATAGCACCTTTGGTCGCCACTGGTGGTAAAGGGGGTTGGTAGCTAAAGCTCTTTACCCTGAGATCTTGGTTGGCCATTGAGTGGTGCATTGCTAGTGCATATCCTAGCAGGGATTCCATTCTAGTCAACGGGTGATCGGGGACCCTTAGGAGTTGTAGACCTTTTGGCATGATCCTATTGTAACTTGTTCTAGAATCATCAATAAAGCTTAACGTTTTGCCTACGCGTGTGCCCTATTGCTTTGTGTGTGTTTGGAAACTTAGCACTCCATTTGTGTTTGTTTTGTAGGTTTGATCCTCATAACTTTGTTAGGCTTACTTGCTTGTTGTGAGGCAACGCAAGTGCCGCACGGACCTCAATCCCAAACCAAAGGTCCGTGACAGTTGGTATCAGAGCCGAAGTTCCTACCTACATTCAGAAATGGCGAAGAAGAATGCTACCCAAATACTCCCTCCGGAGTCTAGTCAGGTCCGTGATGATCAAGAACCAATACCGGTGCGAGGTACAAGAGAACGGATTGCTGGTGTTGAGGAAAGGGTGACAGCGGTAGAGCAACAACAGTTTAATCTTGCCGAGT
Source organism: Tasmannia lanceolata (assembly GCF_043159265.1). Classification (NCBI taxonomy): domain Eukaryota; kingdom Viridiplantae; phylum Streptophyta; class Magnoliopsida; order Canellales; family Winteraceae; genus Tasmannia; species Tasmannia lanceolata. The sequence continues at coordinate 31,758,229 of NW_027518696.1, forward strand.
TGACAGAAGGCCTTGGTGTGGAGACCAAGGGCATGATAGAAGAGGTGGAAGAGCGAGTCCATGCTCTTGCTGAGTTATTGAATCAGGCCGCAATGGAGGATCTTCGAAAGCAAGTTGAGACCCTCACTGGCCAGGTGAATTTACTCATGAGGACCATCGGTAATGGCATAGGTGGTCACAGTGATGGACAGGGTAGCAGGGTACGAGTGCCTGAGCCACGATGCTACACCGGTGCCCGTGATGCTAAGGAGTTACAGAACTTCTTGTTCGATATGGAACAATTCTTTCGTGCAACACATCTTGATGAGGAGGCCAAAGTCACTACGGCCAGCATGTATCTCAGTGATGATGCCAAATTGTGGTGGCGAACCCGTTATGAAGAGATTGAAGCGGGACGATGTATTATTGACAGTTGGGAAGACATGAAGCGAGAACTTAAGGCACAATTCATGCCTGAGAATGTGGAGTTCATTGCCCGAAAGAACCTACGGCGCCTTCAACAAACCGGGTCGATTCGAGAATATGTGAAGAAATTTTCTGCTCTCATGCTTGATATAAAGAGCATGTCAGAGGAGGACAAGCTATTTCAATTCATGGAGGGACTAAAGCCTTGGTCCCAGACAGAGCTCCGAAGAAGAGGAGTTCAGAACCTTGCTACGGCAATGAGCGAAGCAGAAAAGTTGTTTGATCATGTGGGGGATGATGCAACAAACAGGAAGAAAGACTTCAACAACAAACCATCTAGCAACTTCAACAGGCCTCCCAGCAACATGAATACCTCTAATCGGTCTTTTAGTAGCACAAAAGGAAGAATCCAGGGTTCAGGGGGTGATAGGAGAACCTATCCTAGAGAAGGGTCCAGACAATACAATGAGGCACCAACTCCTGCGTCACAGGGGCCGTGCTTCATATGCACCGGTCCACACTACACTCGGTTTTGCCCCAAGAAGGGGTCTGTCAATGCTTTGCTAGCTTCAACTTCCTCACCCCATGCTCAGAACGAAGAGGAAGAAGATGAGGAGGAACCCAAGATGACAGCTCTAAGCCTGTGCAGTGCTATCAAGGGACAAGGTGCCAAGAAAATTCTTTCTAAGGGAGTCCCATCCAAAGGCTTGATGTATATTGAAGCATGCATCAATGGAAAGATGACACGGGCCATGATCGATACAGGTGCTACACACAACTTTGTCTCGGAACAAGAGGCAAAACGTTTGGCGTTGAAGCTCGAAAAAGATGACTGGAAAATGAAGGCAGTAAACTCAGAGGCCCGCCCCGTCACTGGGAAAGCAAGGAGTGTACCAATCAAGATTGGGGAATGGTGTGGAACAACCAATCTCATGGCAGTACCCTTAGACGATTTTTGTGTCATCTTGGGGATAGAATTCTTGAACCAGGCCAAAGCAGTTCCAATGCCCTACTTAAACTCCTTATGTATGTTTGGAGAAGAAGCACCTTGTATGATTCCTGCCAGTAGACAAGAGAGGAAGGACGTCGAACACTTGACGGCCCTTCAACTGAAGAAGGGTTTAAAGAAAGGGGAACCCACCTTCGTGGCAACCTTAAAGATGGGAGAGACACTGGTGGGGGAGATCATCATTCCCCCGAGCATCAAAGATGTTATAGAAGAATTTAAAGACGTCATGCCTGAGAAGCTACCCAAGAAGCTGCCGCCAAGGAGGGCAGTGGACCATAAAATCGAGCTAGAGCCTAGCAGCATACCCCCAGCCCGTGCCCCCTACAGAATGGCCCCTCCAGAGTTAGCAGAGCTTAGGAGGCAACTCAATGAGCTACTAGAAGCAGGATTTCTTAGGCCTTCAAAGGCCCCCTTTGGTGCCCCAGTTCTATTCCAAAAGAAGCATGATGGGAGTCTACGATTGTGTATTGACTACAGGGCCCTCAACAAGCTGACTGTGAAGAATAAGTATCCTATCCCCCTAATTGCTGACTTGTTTGACCAACTGGGAGGAGCCAGATACTTCTCCAAGCTGGATTTGCGATCCGGCTATTACCAAGTGCGAATTGCAGAAGGAGATGAGGCCAAGACAACCTGCGTAACAAGGTATGGTGCATTTGAATTCTTGGTGATGCCATTTGGCCTTACTAATGCCCCTGCAACCTTTTGTACTTTGATGAATGGGTTGTTTCATGAGTTTCTAGATAAGTTTGTAGTGGTCTACCTCGATGACATTGTGGTATATAGCAACACTCTCGAAGAACACGGCGATCATTTAAAGAAGGTCCTTGGGGTACTCAGAAATAACCAACTCTATGTGAAGCTAGAGAAGTGCTCATTTGCTCAGGAGCGTATTATGTTCTTGGGTCACGAAGTGGGTGGAGGAGAAATTCGCATGGACAATGAGAAGGTTCGTGCCATCCAAGAATGGCAAATTCCAACCAAGGTGGGAGAACTCCGGTCATTCCTCGGGCTTGTTAACTACTATCGGCGGTTCATATCAGGATACTCAAATCGAGCGGCTCCTTTGACAGACTTATTGAAGAAAGATCGCCCGTGGTTATGGTCCGAAAAATGTAATACTGCCTTTCAGAATCTCAAGGATGTTGTTATGGTGGAGCCAGTGCTACAGCTGCCAAACCATTCATTGCCATTTGAAGTTCAGACTGATGCCTCAGACTATGCTATTGGCGGTGTGCTTATGCAAGAAGGGCACCCGATTGCTTATGAGAGCCGCAAACTCAATGACACTGAACGAAGGTACACCGTGCAAGAAAAGGAGATGACCGCAATAGTACACTGCTTGCGAGTTTGGAGACATTACCTTCTTGGCTCCAAGTTTGTTGTCAAGACCGATAATGTAGCAACAAGCTATTTCCAAACCCAGAGAAAGTTGTCACCAAAACAAGCTCGATGGCAAGATTTCCTTGCAGAATTTGACATGGTTCTAGAATACAAGCCGGGCCGATCGAACCAAGTAGCCGACGCACTCAGTCGAAAGGCTGAGTTGGCCACCTTGAAATTGGATGAAAACGCCTCCATGTGTCAAATAAAGAGCAACCTTCAAGACCGTATTCGTGAAGGGCTTGAGAAAGATCCATTCGCCCAAACTATCATGCAGCTTGTGAAGGCAGGGAAATCACGACGGTTTTGGACCCAAAATGGTCTCCTACTGACCAAGCGGTGTCGAATATACATTCCGCGATCAGGTGACCTAAGGAAGGAGCTTTTGAGAGAGTGCCATGATACTCTGTGGGCAGGGCACCCTGGGATTCATCGCACTCTAGCCCTGGTTGAACGTAATTACTACTGGCCCCGAATGAGCGACGACGTGGAAGAGTATGTTCGGACGTGCCTCACTTGCCAGCAAGATAAGGTGGAAAGGGACAAGCCCCTGGGCCTCTTAGACCCGTTGCCAGTGCCGAAGGGACCTTGGGAGAGTATCTCCCTAGACTTTATTGTGAGCTTACCCAAAGTTGGGGAGTTTGGCTCTATCATAGTGGTCGTGGACAGGTTTTCAAAGTATGCAACCTTCATACCAGCGCCATTATATTGCAGTGCAGAAGAGGCAGCTAGACTATTCTTCCGCCATGTTGTGAAGTATTGGGGCCTTCCTCAGAATATTGTCAGTGACAGGGACCCAAGATTCACTGGCCGCTTGTGGACCGAATTGTTTAAGTTGTTGGGCACAAAGTTGAACTTCTCCTCGAGCCTACACCCCCAAGCTGACGGACAGACAGAAAGGATCAATGCCCTACTTGAAGAATACTTGAGGCACTTTGTTAGCGCCAACCAACGAAATTGGGTTCACCTGCTCGATGTAGCGCAGTTTTGCTACAACCTACAAAAGAGCTCGGCATCTAATCAAAGCCCCTTCGAGCTAGCGACTGGCCGGCAACCTTCCACCCCCCATTCCATCGCTGCTGGTTATATCGGCAATAGCCCCCCTGCTTATCATATGACAAAAGAGTGGCACACAAATATAGACATCGCCAGAGCGTATCTGGAGAAAGCTTCAAGGAGGATGAAGAAGTGGGCAGATCAGGATAGAAGACCAGATGACTTCAAAGTTGGTGACTTAGTGTTAGTCAAATTGAACTCTAGCCAGCTCAAGTTTACCCGCAAAGTGCATAAAGGCTTGGTTCGAAAATATGAAGGACCCCTTCCCATCATTGAGCGTGTTGGTAACGTCTCCTTCCGGGTCCAACTCCCTTCATGGCTCAGAATCCATCCTGTCTTTCATGCCAGTTGTTTGAAGCCCTATCGAGCCGATAAGGAAGACGACACCAGAAACACATCAATTCGAGAGGAACCACACG
>NW_027518696.1:31772500-31782500 GCF_043159265.1 Tasmannia lanceolata
AACGCCCAAAGCATGCCCCATTCCTTAGCCTATCCAGGCAAAAACGCCCAAAACCAGCCCATTCCAGTGCCTATCCGGGCAAAAACGCCCAAAGCATGCCCATTCCTTAGCCTGTCCAGGCAAAAACGCCCAAAACCAGCACATTCCAGTGCCTATCCGGGCAAAAACGCCCTAAACCTGCGCATTCCAGCGCCCCGCAGCATGCCACCCTCCTATAGGGTTTGCGCAACCAACCCGCCTAACCACCAGTGGCAACCAAAGGTGCTGTTAGCGACGACTTCTGAAGACGCAACGAGACGCGACGGGTTTGCGCCCAGACGCGACGAGACGATGCGGGATCTGCGCCCAACCATGCCTACACCCGCCGACTTGTTGCGGGAGCTGCTTGCCCAAGCATGCCTAGCGTGCAAGGCCTGCGTGCCCAAGGTCTGTGTGCAAGGCTAGTGCCCAAGGCTAGTGCGCAAGGCTAGTGCCCAAGGCTAGTGAGCAAGGCCTGGGTGCAAGGCTAGTGTGCAAGGCTTGTATGCAAGGCTAGTGTGCAAGGCTGCTGTGCAAGGCTTGTGGGCAAGGCTGGTGCGCAAGGCTAGTGCCCAAGGGTTGTGTGCAAGGCTAGTGCCCAAGGCTAGTGCGCAAGGCTCGTGCCCAAGGCTAGTTCGCAAGGCTTGTGTGCAAGGCTAGTGCGATGGGCCAGTGCCCAAGGCTTGTGAGCAAGGCTTGTATGCATGGCTTGTGCGCAAGGCTTGTGTCCAAGGCTTTTGTGCAAGGCTCGTGCGCAAGGCTAGTGTGCAAGGCTTGTGCGCATTGGCAGGTAGCCCACCACCATGCACGATCCAAATGCCACTCACGCGACAACACGGTGCCAAGCCGGGCATGGTGTGCACTCAAAACCAATCAACGGACAGAGGTCATGCGTCATGGGGGGGATCTAGCAAGGCCATGGGGAAGGTCATGGAGGACCTTGGAAGCAAGCGCAAGACGAGAGCGAATCGAACAAGGGGCCAGGACGGGGCCTTGTGCCCATGGTCTTCGCAAGACTGCGTCCAAGGCGCCCGAAAGCCCAAGGGAACCCAAACCCGGCCGACACTTGCAATCGCACATGCTCTCTGCAACACACCATCAATGCCGCCCAACGGGGCCAGCACGAGCAGTCATCCGCGGTCCCCTGGCCCTGCGCACGTTTGTCTTTGAAACCGAGCATCAATGCCACAGAAAGTGCCGGGGCGCCAGCTGGAGCCATCATCCGCGTTGCCATGGCTCGCTTGGCCTTGGCTTGCCAGGCCCCGACAGGAGCAATCGCGCATTTTCTTTGCAACCGACCATCAATGCCGCCCAACGGGGCCAGCACGAGCAGTCATCCGCGGTCCCCTGGCCCTGCGCACGTTTGTCTTTGAAACCGAGCATCAATGCCACAGAAAGTGCCGGGGCGCCAGCTGGAGCCATCATCCGCGTTGCCATGGCTCGCTTGGCCTTGGCTTGCCAGTCCCCGACACGAGCAATCGCGCATTTTCTTTGCAACCGACCATCAATGCCGCCCAACGAGGCCAGCACGAGCAGTCATCCGCGGTCCCCTGGCCCTGCGCACGTTTGTCTTTGAAACCGAGCATCAATGCCACAGAAAGTGCCCGGGCTCCAGCTGGAGCCATCATCCGACGTGCCATGGCTTTGGTCCCATGGTCTTCGCAACCGAGCATTCGTGACACCCGACGGGGCCAGGACACCAACCCTTCCGACACGAGCATTCGCGCATGTTCTTTGGCCACACAACGGCGCCAGCACGAGCAAAATCATCAGCGGTGCGGTGGCCTTGCACGGCCTTTTGTCTTTGGAACCAACCATCAGTGCCACGGGAAGTGCCGGAGTCCCGGCATCCGCGGTGCCAAGTCATTGCGCCCTTGGTCTCTGCAGCGGGGCATGCCGGGCACTCCCAACCATTGCAAGCAAGCAAGCAAGCAAGAAAGAAAGTAAGTAAGTAAGTAAGTATTACATATAGGGGCGGGACATGCGGGGAGTTCTGCGAAACGTGCACTACGGGGCACACGCGTACCTACCGGGGCATACCGACCCCTATTGGGGCACACGTGTGCATATCGGGGCATACCGGGCCTATCAGGGCACACGCGTACATACCGGGGCATACCGAGCCCTACTGGGGCACACGTGCGCATATCGGGGCGTACCAAGCCTATCGGGGCGTTCGCATGTATCCCAAGGCATACCGAGTCTATCCGGGCATACGCGTTCATACCGGGGCGTAACGGGCCTATCGGGGCATACTTGGGCATATCCGGGCAAAAAATGCCCAAAACTTGCGCAACCTTGGCAACCGTGGTCCATTCCTCACTATATGCCATGGCCTTGTGCCCATGGTCTTCACAAGACAGCATCCAAGGCGCCTGAAAGGCCAAGGGAGCCCAACCCAGCAATGCCCAGCCAAGGCCAGGCATTCCAGTGCCTGCCCGGGCAAAAACGCCCAAAGCATGCCCCATTCCTTAGCCTATCCAGGCAAAAACGCCCAAAACCAGCCCATTCCAGTGCCTATCCGGGCAAAAACGCCCAAAGCATGCCCATTCCTTAGCCTGTCCAGGCAAAAACGCCCAAAACCAGCACATTCCAGTGCCTATCCGGGCAAAAACGCCCTAAACCTGCGCATTCCAGCGCCCCGCAGCATGCCACCCTCCTATAGGGTTTGCGCAACCAACCCGCCTAACCACCAGTGGCAACCAAAGGTGCTGTTAGCGACGACTTCTGAAGACGCAACGAGACGCGACGGGTTTGCGCCCAGACGCGACGAGACGATGCGGGATCTGCGCCCAACCATGCCTACACCCGCCGACTTGTTGCGGGAGCTGCTTGCCCAAGCATGCCTAGCGTGCAAGGCCTGCGTGCCCAAGGTCTGTGTGCAAGGCTAGTGCCCAAGGCTAGTGCGCAAGGCTAGTGCCCAAGGCTAGTGAGCAAGGCCTGGGTGCAAGGCTAGTGTGCAAGGCTTGTATGCAAGGCTAGTGTGCAAGGCTGCTGTGCAAGGCTTGTGGGCAAGGCTGGTGCGCAAGGCTAGTGCCCAAGGGTTGTGTGCAAGGCTAGTGCCCAAGGCTAGTGCGCAAGGCTCGTGCCCAAGGCTAGTTCGCAAGGCTTGTGTGCAAGGCTAGTGCGATGGGCCAGTGCCCAAGGCTTGTGAGCAAGGCTTGTATGCATGGCTTGTGCGCAAGGCTTGTGTCCAAGGCTTTTGTGCAAGGCTCGTGCGCAAGGCTAGTGTGCAAGGCTTGTGCGCATTGGCAGGTAGCCCACCACCATGCACGATCCAAATGCCACTCACGCGACAACACGGTGCCAAGCCGGGCATGGTGTGCACTCAAAACCAATCAACGGACAGAGGTCATGCGTCATGGGGGGGATCTAGCAAGGCCATGGGGAAGGTCATGGAGGACCTTGGAAGCAAGCGCAAGACGAGAGCGAATCGAACAAGGGGCCAGGACGGGGCCTTGTGCCCATGGTCTTCGCAAGACTGCGTCCAAGGCGCCCGAAAGCCCAAGGGAACCCAAACCCGGCCGACACTTGCAATCGCACATGCTCTCAGCAACACACCATCAATGCTGCCCAACGGGGCCAGCACGAGCAGTCATCCGCGGTCCCCTGGCCCTGCGCACGTTTGTCTTTGAAACCGAGCATCAATGCCACAGAAAGTGCCGGGGCGCCAGCTGGAGCCATCATCCGCGTTGCCATGGCTCGCTTGGCCTTGGCTTGCCAGTCCCCGACACGAGCAATCGCGCATTTTCTTTGCAACCGACCATCAATGCCGCCCAACGAGGCCAGCACGAGCAGTCATCCGCGGTCCCCTGGTCCTGCGCACGTTTGTCTTTGAAACCGAGCATCAATGCCACAGAAAGTGCCGGGGCGCCAGCTGGAGCCATCATCCGCGTTGCCATGGCTCGCTTGGCCTTGGCTTGCCAGTCCCCGACAGGAGCAATCGCGCATTTTCTTTGCAACCGACCATCAATGCTGCCCAACGAGGCCAGCACGAGCAGTCATCCGCGGTCCCCTGGCCCTGCGCACGTTTGTCTTTGAAACCGAGCATCAATGCCACAGAAAGTGCCGGGGCGCCAGCTGGAGCCATCATCCGCGTTGCCATGGCTCGCTTGGCCTTGGCTTGCCAGTCCCCGACAGGAGCAATCGCGCATTTTCTTTGCAACCGACCATCAATGCTGCCCAACGAGGCCAGCACGAGCAGTCATCCGCGGTCCCCTGGCCCTGCGCATGTTTGTCTTTGAAACCGAGCATCAATGCCACAGAAAGTGCCGGGGCGCCAGCTGGAGCCATCATCCGACGTGCCATGGCTTTGGTCCCATGGTCTTCGCAACCGAGCATTCGTGACACCCGACGGGGCCAGGACACCAACCCTTCCGACAGGAGCATTCGCGCATGTTCTTTGGCCACACAACGGCGCCAGCACGAGCAAAATCATCAGCGGTGCGGTGGCCTTGCACGGCCTTTTGTCTTTGGAACCAACCATCAGTGCCACGGGAAGTGCCGGAGTCCCGGCATCCGCGGTGCCAAGTCATTGCGCCCTTGGTCTCTGCAGCGGGGCATGCCGGGCACTCCCAACCATTGCAAGCAAGCAAGAAAGAAAGTAAGTAAGTAAGTAAGTATTACATATAGGGGCGGGACATGCGGGGAGTTCTGCGAAACGTGCACTACGGGGCACACGCGTACCTACCGGGGCATACCGACCCCTATTGGGGCACACGTGTGCATATCGGGGCATACCGGGCCTATCAGGGCACACGCGTACATACCGGGGCATACCGAGCCCTACTGGGGCACACGTGCGCATATCGGGGCGTACCAAGCCTATCGGGGCATTCGCATGTATCCCAAGGCATACCGAGTCTATCCGGGCATACGCGTTCATACCGGGGCGTAACGGGCCTATCGGGGCATACTTGGGCATATCCGGGCAAAAAATGCCCAAAACTTGCGCAACCTTGGCAACCGTGGTCCATTCCTCACTATATGCCATGGCCTTGTGCCCATGGTCTTCACAAGACAGCATCCAAGGCGCCTGAAAGGCCAAGGGAGCCCAACCCAGCAATGCCCAGCCAAGGCCAGGCATTCCAGTGCCTGCCCGGGCAAAAACGCCCAAAGCATGCCCCATTCCTTAGCCTATCCAGGCAAAAACGCCCAAAACCAGCCCATTCCAGTGCCTATCCGGGCAAAAACGCCCAAAGCATGCCCATTCCTTAGCCTGTCCAGGCAAAAACGCCCAAAACCAGCACATTCCAGTGCCTATCCGGGCAAAAACGCCCTAAACCTGCGCATTCCAGCGCCCCGCAGCATGCCACCCTCCTATAGGGTTTGCGCAACCAACCCGCCTAACCACCAGTGGCAACCAAAGGTGCTGTTAGCGACGACTTCTGAAGACGCAACGAGACGCGACGGGTTTGCGCCCAGACGCGACGAGACGATGCGGGATCTGCGCCCAACCATGCCTACACCCGCCGACTTGTTGCGGGAGCTGCTTGCCCAAGCATGCCTAGCGTGCAAGGCCTGCGTGCCCAAGGTCTGTGTGCAAGGCTAGTGCCCAAGGCTAGTGCGCAAGGCTAGTGCCCAAGGCTAGTGAGCAAGGCCTGGGTGCAAGGCTAGTGTGCAAGGCTTGTATGCAAGGCTAGTGTGCAAGGCTGCTGTGCAAGGCTTGTGGGCAAGGCTGGTGCGCAAGGCTAGTGCCCAAGGGTTGTGTGCAAGGCTAGTGCCCAAGGCTAGTGCGCAAGGCTCGTGCCCAAGGCTAGTTCGCAAGGCTTGTGTGCAAGGCTAGTGCGATGGGCCAGTGCCCAAGGCTTGTGAGCAAGGCTTGTATGCATGGCTTGTGCGCAAGGCTTGTGTCCAAGGCTTTTGTGCAAGGCTCGTGCGCAAGGCTAGTGTGCAAGGCTTGTGCGCATTGGCAGGTAGCCCACCACCATGCACGATCCAAATGCCACTCACGCGACAACACGGTGCCAAGCCGGGCATGGTGTGCACTCAAAACCAATCAACGGACAGAGGTCATGCGTCATGGGGGGGATCTAGCAAGGCCATGGGGAAGGTCATGGAGGACCTTGGAAGCAAGCGCAAGACGAGAGCGAATCGAACAAGGGGCCAGGACGGGGCCTTGTGCCCATGGTCTTCGCAAGACTGCGTCCAAGGCGCCCGAAAGCCCAAGGGAACCCAAACCCGGCCGACACTTGCAATCGCACATGCTCTCTGCAACACACCATCAATGCCGCCCAACGGGGCCAGCACGAGCAGTCATCCGCGGTCCCCTGGCCCTGCGCACGTTTGTCTTTGAAACCGAGCATCAATGCCACAGAAAGTGCCGGGGCGCCAGCTGGAGCCATCATCCGCGTTGCCATGGCTCGCTTGGCCTTGGCTTGCCAGGCCCCGACAGGAGCAATCGCGCATTTTCTTTGCAACCGACCATCAATGCCGCCCAACGGGGCCAGCACGAGCAGTCATCCGCGGTCCCCTGGCCCTGCGCACGTTTGTCTTTGAAACCGAGCATCAATGCCACAGAAAGTGCCGGGGCGCCAGCTGGAGCCATCATCCGCGTTGCCATGGCTCGCTTGGCCTTGGCTTGCCAGTCCCCGACACGAGCAATCGCGCATTTTCTTTGCAACCGACCATCAATGCCGCCCAACGAGGCCAGCACGAGCAGTCATCCGCGGTCCCCTGGCCCTGCGCACGTTTGTCTTTGAAACCGAGCATCAATGCCACAGAAAGTGCCCGGGCTCCAGCTGGAGCCATCATCCGACGTGCCATGGCTTTGGTCCCATGGTCTTCGCAACCGAGCATTCGTGACACCCGACGGGGCCAGGACACCAACCCTTCCGACACGAGCATTCGCGCATGTTCTTTGGCCACACAACGGCGCCAGCACGAGCAAAATCATCAGCGGTGCGGTGGCCTTGCACGGCCTTTTGTCTTTGGAACCAACCATCAGTGCCACGGGAAGTGCCGGAGTCCCGGCATCCGCGGTGCCAAGTCATTGCGCCCTTGGTCTCTGCAGCGGGGCATGCCGGGCACTCCCAACCATTGCAAGCAAGCAAGAAAGAAAGTAAGTAAGTAAGTAAGTAAGTATTACATATAGGGGCGGGACATGCGGGGAGTTCTGCGAAACGTGCACTACGGGGCACACGCGTACCTACCGGGGCATACCGACCCCTATTGGGGCACACGTGTGCATATCGGGGCATACCGGGCCTATCAGGGCACACGCGTACATACCGGGGCATACCGAGCCCTACTGGGGCACACGTGCGCATATCAGGGCGTACCAAGCCTATCGGGGCATTCGCATGTATCCCAAGGCATACCGAGTCTATCCGGGCATACGCGTTCATACCGGGGCGTAACGGGCCTATCGGGGCATACTTGGGCATATCCGGGCAAAAAATGCCCAAAACTTGCGCAACCTTGGCAACCGTGGTCCATTCCTCACTATATGCCATGGCCTTGTGCCCATGGTCTTCACAAGACAGCATCCAAGGCGCCTGAAAGGCCAAGGGAGCCCAACCCAGCAATGCCCAGCCAAGGCCAGGCATTCCAGTGCCTGCCCGGGCAAAAACGCCCAAAGCATGCCCCATTCCTTAGCCTATCCAGGCAAAAACGCCCAAAACCAGCCCATTCCAGTGCCTATCCGGGCAAAAACGCCCAAAGCATGCCCATTCCTTAGCCTGTCCAGGCAAAAACGCCCAAAACCAGCACATTCCAGTGCCTATCCGGGCAAAAACGCCCTAAACCTGCGCATTCCAGCGCCCCGCAGCATGCCACCCTCCTATAGGGTTTGCGCAACCAACCCGCCTAACCACCAGTGGCAACCAAAGGTGCTGTTAGCGACGACTTCTGAAGACGCAACGAGACGCGACGGGTTTGCGCCCAGACGCGACGAGACGATGCGGGATCTGCGCCCAACCATGCCTACACCCGCCGACTTGTTGCGGGAGCTGCTTGCCCAAGCATGCCTAGCGTGCAAGGCCTGCGTGCCCAAGGTCTGTGTGCAAGGCTAGTGCCCAAGGCTAGTGCGCAAGGCTAGTGCCCAAGGCTAGTGAGCAAGGCCTGGGTGCAAGGCTAGTGTGCAAGGCTTGTATGCAAGGCTAGTGTGCAAGGCTGCTGTGCAAGGCTTGTGGGCAAGGCTGGTGCGCAAGGCTAGTGCCCAAGGGTTGTGTGCAAGGCTAGTGCCCAAGGCTAGTGCGCAAGGCTCGTGCCCAAGGCTAGTTCGCAAGGCTTGTGTGCAAGGCTAGTGCGATGGGCCAGTGCCCAAGGCTTGTGAGCAAGGCTTGTATGCATGGCTTGTGCGCAAGGCTTGTGTCCAAGGCTTTTGTGCAAGGCTCGTGCGCAAGGCTAGTGTGCAAGGCTTGTGCGCATTGGCAGGTAGCCCACCACCATGCACGATCCAAATGCCACTCACGCGACAACACGGTGCCAAGCCGGGCATGGTGTGCACTCAAAACCAATCAACGGACAGAGGTCATGCGTCATGGGGGGGATCTAGCAAGGCCATGGGGAAGGTCATGGAGGACCTTGGAAGCAAGCGCAAGACGAGAGCGAATCGAACAAGGGGCCAGGACGGGGCCTTGTGCCCATGGTCTTCGCAAGACTGCGTCCAAGGCGCCCGAAAGCCCAAGGGAACCCAAACCCGGCCGACACTTGCAATCGCACATGCTCTCTGCAACACACCATCAATGCCGCCCAACGGGGCCAGCACGAGCAGTCATCCGCGGTCCCCTGGCCCTGCGCACGTTTGTCTTTGAAACCGAGCATCAATGCCACAGAAAGTGCCGGGGCGCCAGCTGGAGCCATCATCCGCGTTGCCATGGCTCGCTTGGCCTTGGCTTGCCAGGCCCCGACAGGAGCAATCGCGCATTTTCTTTGCAACCGACCATCAATGCCGCCCAACGGGGCCAGCACGAGCAGTCATCCGCGGTCCCCTGGCCCTGCGCACGTTTGTCTTTGAAACCGAGCATCAATGCCACAGAAAGTGCCGGGGCGCCAGCTGGAGCCATCATCCGCGTTGCCATGGCTCGCTTGGCCTTGGCTTGCCAGTCCCCGACACGAGCAATCGCGCATTTTCTTTGCAACCGACCATCAATGCCGCCCAACGAGGCCAGCACGAGCAGTCATCCGCGGTCCCCTGGCCCTGCGCACGTTTGTCTTTGAAACCGAGCATCAATGCCACAGAAAGTGCCGGGGCGCCAGCTGGAGCCATCATCCGACGTGCCATGGCTTTGGTCCCATGGTCTTCGCAACCGAGCATTCGTGACACCCGACGGGGCCAGGACACCAACCCTTCCGACAGGAGCATTCGCGCATGTTCTTTGGCCACACAAAGGCGCCAGCACGAGCAAAATCATCCGCGGTGCGGTGGCCTTGCACGGCCTTTTGTCTTTGGAACCAACCATCAGTGCCACGGGAAGTGCCGGAGTCCCGGCATCCGCGGTGCCAAGTCATTGCGCCCTTGGTCTCTGCAGCGGGGCATGCCGGGCACTCCCAACCATTGCAAGCAAGCAAGAAAGAAAGTAAGTAAGTAAGTAAGTATTACATATAGGGGCGGGACATGCGGGGAGATCAGCGAAACGTGCATTACGGGGCACACGCGTACCTACCGGGGCATACCGACCCCTATTGGGGCACACGTGTGCATATCGGGGCATACCGGGCCTATCGGGGCACACGCGTACATACCGGGGCATACCGAGCCCTACTGGGGCACACGTGCGCATATCGGGGCGTACCAAGCCTATCGGGGCATACGCATGTATCCCAAGGCATACCGAGTCTATCCGGGCATACGCGTTCATACCGGGGCGTAACGGGCCTATCGGGGCATACTTGGGCATATCCGGGCAAAAAATGCCCAAAACTTGCGCAACCTTGGCAACCGTGGTCCATTCCTCTCTATATGCCTAGCCTTGGCAACCGTGGTCCATTCCTCACTATATGCCATGGCCTTGTGCCCATGGTCTTCCCAAGACAGCGT
>NW_027518696.1:31792500-31797500 GCF_043159265.1 Tasmannia lanceolata
CAGCGGGGCATGCCGGGCACTCCCAACCATTGCAAGCAAGCAAGCAAGCAAGAAAGAAAGTAAGTAAGTAAGTAAGTATTACATATAGGGGCGGGACATGCGGGGAGTTCTGCGAAACGTGCACTACGGGGCACACGCGTACCTACCGGGGCATACCGACCCCTATTGGGGCACACGTGTGCATATCGGGGCATACCGGGCCTATCAGGGCACACGCGTACATACCGGGGCATACCGAGCCCTACTGGGGCACACGTGCGCATATCGGGGCGTACCAAGCCTATCGGGGCATTCGCATGTATCCCAAGGCATACCGAGTCTATCCGGGCATACGCGTTCATACCGGGGCGTAACGGGCCTATCGGGGCATACTTGGGCATATCCGGGCAAAAAATGCCCAAAACTTGCGCAACCTTGGCAACCGTGGTCCATTCCTCACTATATGCCATGGCCTTGTGCCCATGGTCTTCACAAGACAGCATCCAAGGCGCCTGAAAGGCCAAGGGAGCCCAACCCAGCAATGCCCAGCCAAGGCCAGGCATTCCAGTGCCTGCCCGGGCAAAAACGCCCAAAGCATGCCCCATTCCTTAGCCTATCCAGGCAAAAACGCCCAAAACCAGCCCATTCCAGTGCCTATCCGGGCAAAAACGCCGAAAGCATGCCCATTCCTTAGCCTGTCCAGGCAAAAACGCCCAAAACCAGCACATTCCAGTGCCTATCCGGGCAAAAACGCCCTAAACCTGCGCATTCCAGCGCCCCGCAGCATGCCACCCTCCTATAGGGTTTGCGCAACCAACCCGCCTAACCACCAGTGGCAACCAAAGGTGCTGTTAGCGACGACTTCTGAAGACGCAACGAGACGCGACGGGTTTGCGCCCAGACGCGACGAGACGATGCGGGATCTGCGCCCAACCATGCCTACACCCGCCGACTTGTTGCGGGAGCTGCTTGCCCAAGCATGCCTAGCG
Organism: Tasmannia lanceolata; assembly: GCF_043159265.1. Taxonomy (NCBI): domain Eukaryota; kingdom Viridiplantae; phylum Streptophyta; class Magnoliopsida; order Canellales; family Winteraceae; genus Tasmannia; species Tasmannia lanceolata. The sequence goes on from NW_027518696.1 coordinate 31,793,469, forward strand.
TGCAAGGCCTGCGTGCCCAAGGTCTGTGTGCAAGGCTAGTGCCCAAGGCTAGTGCGCAAGGCTAGTGCCCAAGGCTAGTGAGCAAGGCCTGGGTGCAAGGCTAGTGTGCAAGGCTTGTATGCAAGGCTAGTGTGCAAGGCTGCTGTGCAAGGCTTGTGGGCAAGGCTGGTGCGCAAGGCTAGTGCCCAAGGGTTGTGTGCAAGGCTAGTGCCCAAGGCTAGTGCGCAAGGCTCGTGCCCAAGGCTAGTTCGCAAGGCTTGTGTGCAAGGCTAGTGCGATGGGCCAGTGCCCAAGGCTTGTGAGCAAGGCTTGTATGCATGGCTTGTGCGCAAGGCTTGTGTCCAAGGCTTTTGTGCAAGGCTCGTGCGCAAGGCTAGTGTGCAAGGCTTGTGCGCATTGGCAGGTAGCCCACCACCATGCACGATCCAAATGCCACTCACGCGACAACACGGTGCCAAGCCGGGCATGGTGTGCACTCAAAACCAATCAACGGACAGAGGTCATGCGTCATGGGGGGGATCTAGCAAGGCCATGGGGAAGGTCATGGAGGACCTTGGAAGCAAGCGCAAGACGAGAGCGAATCGAACAAGGGGCCAGGACGGGGCCTTGTGCCCATGGTCTTCGCAAGACTGCGTCCAAGGCGCCCGAAAGCCCAAGGGAACCCAAACCCGGCCGACACTTGCAATCGCACATGCTCTCTGCAACACACCATCAATGCCGCCCAACGGGGCCAGCACGAGCAGTCATCCGCGGTCCCCTGGCCCTGCGCACGTTTGTCTTTGAAACCGAGCATCAATGCCACAGAAAGTGCCGGGGCGCCAGCTGGAGCCATCATCCGCGTTGCCATGGCTCGCTTGGCCTTGGCTTGCCAGGCCCCGACAGGAGCAATCGCGCATTTTCTTTGCAACCGACCATCAATGCCGCCCAACGGGGCCAGCACGAGCAGTCATCCGCGGTCCCCTGGCCCTGCGCACGTTTGTCTTTGAAACCGAGCATCAATGCCACAGAAAGTGCCGGGGCGCCAGCTGGAGCCATCATCCGCGTTGCCATGGCTCGCTTGGCCTTGGCTTGCCAGTCCCCGACACGAGCAATCGCGCATTTTCTTTGCAACCGACCATCAATGCCGCCCAACGAGGCCAGCACGAGCAGTCATCCGCGGTCCCCTGGCCCTGCGCACGTTTGTCTTTGAAACCGAGCATCAATGCCACAGAAAGTGCCCGGGCTCCAGCTGGAGCCATCATCCGACGTGCCATGGCTTTGGTCCCATGGTCTTCGCAACCGAGCATTCGTGACACCCGACGGGGCCAGGACACCAACCCTTCCGACAGGAGCATTCGCGCATGTTCTTTGGCCACACAACGGCGCCAGCACGAGCAAAATCATCAGCGGTGCGGTGGCCTTGCACGGCCTTTTGTCTTTGGAACCAACCATCAGTGCCACGGGAAGTGCCGGAGTCCCGGCATCCGCGGTGCCAAGTCATTGCGCCCTTGGTCTCTGCAGCGGGGCATGCCGGGCACTCCCAACCATTGCAAGCAAGCAAGAAAGAAAGTAAGTAAGTAAGTAAGTATTACATATAGGGGCGGGACATGCGGGGAGTTCTGCGAAACGTGCACTACGGGGCACACGCGTACCTACCGGGGCATACCGACCCCTATTGGGGCACACGTGTGCATATCGGGGCATACCGGGCCTATCAGGGCACACGCGTACATACCGGGGCATACCGAGCCCTACTGGGGCACACGTGCGCATATCGGGGCGTACCAAGCCTATCGGGGCATTCGCATGTATCCCAAGGCATACCGAGTCTATCCGGGCATACGCGTTCATACCGGGGCGTAACGGGCCTATCGGGGCATACTTGGGCATATCCGGGCAAAAAATGCCCAAAACTTGCGCAACCTTGGCAACCGTGGTCCATTCCTCACTATATGCCATGGCCTTGTGCCCATGGTCTTCACAAGACAGCATCCAAGGCGCCTGAAAGGCCAAGGGAGCCCAACCCAGCAATGCCCAGCCAAGGCCAGGCATTCCAGTGCCTGCCCGGGCAAAAACGCCCAAAGCATGCCCCATTCCTTAGCCTATCCAGGCAAAAACGCCCAAAACCAGCCCATTCCAGTGCCTATCCGGGCAAAAACGCCGAAAGCATGCCCATTCCTTAGCCTGTCCAGGCAAAAACGCCCAAAACCAGCACATTCCAGTGCCTATCCGGGCAAAAACGCCCTAAACCTGCGCATTCCAGCGCCCCGCAGCATGCCACCCTCCTATAGGGTTTGCGCAACCAACCCGCCTAACCACCAGTGGCAACCAAAGGTGCTGTTAGCGACGACTTCTGAAGACGCAACGAGACGCGACGGGTTTGCGCCCAGACGCGACGAGACGATGCGGGATCTGCGCCCAACCATGCCTACACCCGCCGACTTGTTGCGGGAGCTGCTTGCCCAAGCATGCCTAGCGTGCAAGGCCTGCGTGCCCAAGGTCTGTGTGCAAGGCTAGTGCCCAAGGCTAGTGCGCAAGGCTAGTGCCCAAGGCTAGTGAGCAAGGCCTGGGTGCAAGGCTAGTGTGCAAGGCTTGTATGCAAGGCTAGTGTGCAAGGCTGCTGTGCAAGGCTTGTGGGCAAGGCTGGTGCGCAAGGCTAGTGCCCAAGGGTTGTGTGCAAGGCTAGTGCCCAAGGCTAGTGCGCAAGGCTCGTGCCCAAGGCTAGTTCGCAAGGCTTGTGTGCAAGGCTAGTGCGATGGGCCAGTGCCCAAGGCTTGTGAGCAAGGCTTGTATGCATGGCTTGTGCGCAAGGCTTGTGTCCAAGGCTTTTGTGCAAGGCTCGTGCGCAAGGCTAGTGTGCAAGGCTTGTGCGCATTGGCAGGTAGCCCACCACCATGCACGATCCAAATGCCACTCACGCGACAACACGGTGCCAAGCCGGGCATGGTGTGCACTCAAAACCAATCAACGGACAGAGGTCATGCGTCATGGGGGGGATCTAGCAAGGCCATGGGGAAGGTCATGGAGGACCTTGGAAGCAAGCGCAAGACGAGAGCGAATCGAACAAGGGGCCAGGACGGGGCCTTGTGCCCATGGTCTTCGCAAGACTGCGTCCAAGGCGCCCGAAAGCCCAAGGGAACCCAAACCCGGCCGACACTTGCAATCGCACATGCTCTCTGCAACACACCATCAATGCCGCCCAACGGGGCCAGCACGAGCAGTCATCCGCGGTCCCCTGGCCCTGCGCACGTTTGTCTTTGAAACCGAGCATCAATGCCACAGAAAGTGCCGGGGCGCCAGCTGGAGCCATCATCCGCGTTGCCATGGCTCGCTTGGCCTTGGCTTGCCAGGCCCCGACAGGAGCAATCGCGCATTTTCTTTGCAACCGACCATCAATGCCGCCCAACGGGGCCAGCACGAGCAGTCATCCGCGGTCCCCTGGCCCTGCGCACGTTTGTCTTTGAAACCGAGCATCAATGCCACAGAAAGTGCCGGGGCGCCAGCTGGAGCCATCATCCGCGTTGCCATGGCTCGCTTGGCCTTGGCTTGCCAGTCCCCGACACGAGCAATCGCGCATTTTCTTTGCAACCGACCATCAATGCCGCCCAACGAGGCCAGCACGAGCAGTCATCCGCGGTCCCCTGGCCCTGCGCACGTTTGTCTTTGAAACCGAGCATCAATGCCACAGAAAGTGCCGGGGCGCCAGCTGGAGCCATCATCCGACGTGCCATGGCTTTGGTCCCATGGTCTTCGCAACCGAGCATTCGTGACACCCGACGGGGCCAGGACACCAACCCTTCCGACAGGAGCATTCGCGCATGTTCTTTGGCCACACAAAGGCGCCAGCACGAGCAAAATCATCCGCGGTGCGGTGGCCTTGCACGGCCTTTTGTCTTTGGAACCAACCATCAGTGCCACGGGAAGTGCCGGAGTCCCGGCATCCGCGGTGCCAAGTCATTGCGCCCTTGGTCTCTGCAGCGGGGCATGCCGGGCACTCCCAACCATTGCAAGCAAGCAAGAAAGAAAGTAAGTAAGTAAGTAAGTATTACATAT
>NW_027518696.1:31805000-31815000 GCF_043159265.1 Tasmannia lanceolata
ACCCGCCGACTTGTTGCGGGAGCTGCTTGCCCAAGCATGCCTAGCGTGCAAGGCCTGCGTGCCCAAGGTCTGTGTGCAAGGCTAGTGCCCAAGGCTAGTGCGCAAGGCTAGTGCCCAAGGCTAGTGAGCAAGGCCTGGGTGCAAGGCTAGTGTGCAAGGCTTGTATGCAAGGCTAGTGTGCAAGGCTGCTGTGCAAGGCTTGTGGGCAAGGCTGGTGCGCAAGGCTAGTGCCCAAGGGTTGTGTGCAAGGCTAGTGCCCAAGGCTAGTGCGCAAGGCTCGTGCCCAAGGCTAGTTCGCAAGGCTTGTGTGCAAGGCTAGTGCGATGGGCCAGTGCCCAAGGCTTGTGAGCAAGGCTTGTATGCATGGCTTGTGCGCAAGGCTTGTGTCCAAGGCTTTTGTGCAAGGCTCGTGCGCAAGGCTAGTGTGCAAGGCTTGTGCGCATTGGCAGGTAGCCCACCACCATGCACGATCCAAATGCCACTCACGCGACAACACGGTGCCAAGCCGGGCATGGTGTGCACTCAAAACCAATCAACGGACAGAGGTCATGCGTCATGGGGGGGATCTAGCAAGGCCATGGGGAAGGTCATGGAGGACCTTGGAAGCAAGCGCAAGACGAGAGCGAATCGAACAAGGGGCCAGGACGGGGCCTTGTGCCCATGGTCTTCGCAAGACTGCGTCCAAGGCGCCCGAAAGCCCAAGGGAACCCAAACCCGGCCGACACTTGCAATCGCACATGCTCTCTGCAACACACCATCAATGCCGCCCAACGGGGCCAGCACGAGCAGTCATCCGCGGTCCCCTGGCCCTGCGCACGTTTGTCTTTGAAACCGAGCATCAATGCCACAGAAAGTGCCGGGGCGCCAGCTGGAGCCATCATCCGCGTTGCCATGGCTCGCTTGGCCTTGGCTTGCCAGGCCCCGACAGGAGCAATCGCGCATTTTCTTTGCAACCGACCATCAATGCCGCCCAACGGGGCCAGCACGAGCAGTCATCCGCGGTCCCCTGGCCCTGCGCACGTTTGTCTTTGAAACCGAGCATCAATGCCACAGAAAGTGCCGGGGCGCCAGCTGGAGCCATCATCCGCGTTGCCATGGGTCGCTTGGCCTTGGCTTGCCAGTCCCCGACAGGAGCAATCGCGCATTTTCTTTGCAACCGACCATCAATGCTGCCCAACGAGGCCAGCACGAGCAGTCATCCGCGGTCCCCTGGCCCTGCGCATGTTTGTCTTTGAAACCGAGCATCAATGCCACAGAAAGTGCCGGGGCGCCAGCTGGAGCCATCATCCGACGTGCCATGGCTTTGGTCCCATGGTCTTCGCAACCGAGCATTCGTGACACCCGACGGGGCCAGGACACCAACCCTTCCGACAGGAGCATTCGCGCATGTTCTTTGGCCACACAACGGCGCCAGCACGAGCAAAATCATCAGCGGTGCGGTGGCCTTGCACGGCCTTTTGTCTTTGGAACCAACCATCAGTGCCACGGGAAGTGCCGGAGTCCCGGCATCCGCGGTGCCAAGTCATTGCGCCCTTGGTCTCTGCAGCGGGGCATGCCGGGCACTCCCAACCATTGCAAGCAAGCAAGAAAGAAAGTAAGTAAGTAAGTAAGTATTACATATAGGGGCGGGACATGCGGGGAGTTCTGCGAAACGTGCACTACGGGGCACACGCGTACCTACCGGGGCATACCGACCCCTATTGGGGCACACGTGTGCATATCGGGGCATACCGGGCCTATCAGGGCACACGCGTACATACCGGGGCATACCGAGCCCTACTGGGGCACACGTGCGCATATCGGGGCGTACCAAGCCTATCGGGGCATTCGCATGTATCCCAAGGCATACCGAGTCTATCCGGGCATACGCGTTCATACCGGGGCGTAACGGGCCTATCGGGGCATACTTGGGCATATCCGGGCAAAAAATGCCCAAAACTTGCGCAACCTTGGCAACCGTGGTCCATTCCTCACTATATGCCATGGCCTTGTGCCCATGGTCTTCACAAGACAGCATCCAAGGCGCCTGAAAGGCCAAGGGAGCCCAACCCAGCAATGCCCAGCCAAGGCCAGGCATTCCAGTGCCTGCCCGGGCAAAAACGCCCAAAGCATGCCCCATTCCTTAGCCTATCCAGGCAAAAACGCCCAAAACCAGCCCATTCCAGTGCCTATCCGGGCAAAAACGCCCAAAGCATGCCCATTCCTTAGCCTGTCCAGGCAAAAACGCCCAAAACCAGCACATTCCAGTGCCTATCCGGGCAAAAACGCCCTAAACCTGCGCATTCCAGCGCCCCGCAGCATGCCACCCTCCTATAGGGTTTGCGCAACCAACCCGCCTAACCACCAGTGGCAACCAAAGGTGCTGTTAGCGACGACTTCTGAAGACGCAACGAGACGCGACGGGTTTGCGCCCAGACGCGACGAGACGATGCGGGATCTGCGCCCAACCATGCCTACACCCGCCGACTTGTTGCGGGAGCTGCTTGCCCAAGCATGCCTAGCGTGCAAGGCCTGCGTGCCCAAGGTCTGTGTGCAAGGCTAGTGCCCAAGGCTAGTGCGCAAGGCTAGTGCCCAAGGCTAGTGAGCAAGGCCTGGGTGCAAGGCTAGTGTGCAAGGCTTGTATGCAAGGCTAGTGTGCAAGGCTGCTGTGCAAGGCTTGTGGGCAAGGCTGGTGCGCAAGGCTAGTGCCCAAGGGTTGTGTGCAAGGCTAGTGCCCAAGGCTAGTGCGCAAGGCTCGTGCCCAAGGCTAGTTCGCAAGGCTTGTGTGCAAGGCTAGTGCGATGGGCCAGTGCCCAAGGCTTGTGAGCAAGGCTTGTATGCATGGCTTGTGCGCAAGGCTTGTGTCCAAGGCTTTTGTGCAAGGCTCGTGCGCAAGGCTAGTGTGCAAGGCTTGTGCGCATTGGCAGGTAGCCCACCACCATGCACGATCCAAATGCCACTCACGCGACAACACGGTGCCAAGCCGGGCATGGTGTGCACTCAAAACCAATCAACGGACAGAGGTCATGCGTCATGGGGGGGATCTAGCAAGGCCATGGGGAAGGTCATGGAGGACCTTGGAAGCAAGCGCAAGACGAGAGCGAATCGAACAAGGGGCCAGGACGGGGCCTTGTGCCCATGGTCTTCGCAAGACTGCGTCCAAGGCGCCCGAAAGCCCAAGGGAACCCAAACCCGGCCGACACTTGCAATCGCACATGCTCTCTGCAACACACCATCAATGCCGCCCAACGGGGCCAGCACGAGCAGTCATCCGCGGTCCCCTGGCCCTGCGCACGTTTGTCTTTGAAACCGAGCATCAATGCCACAGAAAGTGCCGGGGCGCCAGCTGGAGCCATCATCCGCGTTGCCATGGCTCGCTTGGCCTTGGCTTGCCAGGCCCCGACAGGAGCAATCGCGCATTTTCTTTGCAACCGACCATCAATGCCGCCCAACGGGGCCAGCACGAGCAGTCATCCGCGGTCCCCTGGCCCTGCGCACGTTTGTCTTTGAAACCGAGCATCAATGCCACAGAAAGTGCCGGGGCGCCAGCTGGAGCCATCATCCGCGTTGCCATGGCTCGCTTGGCCTTGGCTTGCCAGTCCCCGACACGAGCAATCGCGCATTTTCTTTGCAACCGACCATCAATGCCGCCCAACGAGGCCAGCACGAGCAGTCATCCGCGGTCCCCTGGCCCTGCGCACGTTTGTCTTTGAAACCGAGCATCAATGCCACAGAAAGTGCCCGGGCTCCAGCTGGAGCCATCATCCGACGTGCCATGGCTTTGGTCCCATGGTCTTCGCAACCGAGCATTCGTGACACCCGACGGGGCCAGGACACCAACCCTTCCGACACGAGCATTCGCGCATGTTCTTTGGCCACACAACGGCGCCAGCACGAGCAAAATCATCAGCGGTGCGGTGGCCTTGCACGGCCTTTTGTCTTTGGAACCAACCATCAGTGCCACGGGAAGTGCCGGAGACCCGGCATCCGCGGTGCCAAGTCATTGCGCCCTTGGTCTCTGCAGCGGGGCATGCCGGGCACTCCCAACCATTGCAAGCAAGCAAGCAAGCAAGAAAGAAAGTAAGTAAGTAAGTATTACATATAGGGGCGGGACATGCGGGGAGTTCTGCGAAACGTGCACTACGGGGCACACGCGTACCTACCGGGGCATACCGACCCCTATTGGGGCACACGTGTGCATATCGGGGCATACCGGGCCTATCAGGGCACACGCGTACATACCGGGGCATACCGAGCCCTACTGGGGCACACGTGCGCATATCGGGGCGTACCAAGCCTATCGGGGCATTCGCATGTATCCCAAGGCATACCGAGTCTATCCGGGCATACGCGTTCATACCGGGGCGTAACGGGCCTATCGGGGCATACTTGGGCATATCCGGGCAAAAAATGCCCAAAACTTGCGCAACCTTGGCAACCGTGGTCCATTCCTCACTATATGCCATGGCCTTGTGCCCATGGTCTTCACAAGACAGCATCCAAGGCGCCTGAAAGGCCAAGGGAGCCCAACCCAGCAATGCCCAGCCAAGGCCAGGCATTCCAGTGCCTGCCCGGGCAAAAACGCCCAAAGCATGCCCCATTCCTTAGCCTATCCAGGCAAAAACGCCCAAAACCAGCCCATTCCAGTGCCTATCCGGGCAAAAACGCCCAAAGCATGCCCATTCCTTAGCCTGTCCAGGCAAAAACGCCCAAAACCAGCACATTCCAGTGCCTATCCGGGCAAAAACGCCCTAAACCTGCGCATTCCAGCGCCCCGCAGCATGCCACCCTCCTATAGGGTTTGCGCAACCAACCCGCCTAACCACCAGTGGCAACCAAAGGTGCTGTTAGCGACGACTTCTGAAGACGCAACGAGACGCGACGGGTTTGCGCCCAGACGCGACGAGACGATGCGGGATCTGCGCCCAACCATGCCTACACCCGCCGACTTGTTGCGGGAGCTGCTTGCCCAAGCATGCCTAGCGTGCAAGGCCTGCGTGCCCAAGGTCTGTGTGCAAGGCTAGTGCCCAAGGCTAGTGCGCAAGGCTAGTGCCCAAGGCTAGTGAGCAAGGCCTGGGTGCAAGGCTAGTGTGCAAGGCTTGTATGCAAGGCTAGTGTGCAAGGCTGCTGTGCAAGGCTTGTGGGCAAGGCTGGTGCGCAAGGCTAGTGCCCAAGGGTTGTGTGCAAGGCTAGTGCCCAAGGCTAGTGCGCAAGGCTCGTGCCCAAGGCTAGTTCGCAAGGCTTGTGTGCAAGGCTAGTGCGATGGGCCAGTGCCCAAGGCTTGTGAGCAAGGCTTGTATGCATGGCTTGTGCGCAAGGCTTGTGTCCAAGGCTTTTGTGCAAGGCTCGTGCGCAAGGCTAGTGTGCAAGGCTTGTGCGCATTGGCAGGTAGCCCACCACCATGCACGATCCAAATGCCACTCACGCGACAACACGGTGCCAAGCCGGGCATGGTGTGCACTCAAAACCAATCAACGGACAGAGGTCATGCGTCATGGGGGGGATCTAGCAAGGCCATGGGGAAGGTCATGGAGGACCTTGGAAGCAAGCGCAAGACGAGAGCGAATCGAACAAGGGGCCAGGACGGGGCCTTGTGCCCATGGTTTTCGCAAGACTGCGTCCAAGGCGCCCGAAAGCCCAAGGGAACCCAAACCCGGCCGACACTTGCAATCGCACATGCTCTCTGCAACACACCATCAATGCCGCCCAACGGGGCCAGCACGAGCAGTCATCCGCGGTCCCCTGGCCCTGCGCACGTTTGTCTTTGAAACCGAGCATCAATGCCACAGAAAGTGCCGGGGCGCCAGCTGGAGCCATCATCCGCGTTGCCATGGCTCGCTTGGCCTTGGCTTGCCAGGCCCCGACAGGAGCAATCGCGCATTTTCTTTGCAACCGACCATCAATGCCGCCCAACGGGGCCAGCACGAGCAGTCATCCGCGGTCCCCTGGCCCTGCGCACGTTTGTCTTTGAAACCGAGCATCAATGCCACAGAAAGTGCCGGGGCGCCAGCTGGAGCCATCATCCGCGTTGCCATGGCTCGCTTGGCCTTGGCTTGCCAGTCCCCGACAGGAGCAATCGCGCATTTTCTTTGCAACCGACCATCAATGCTGCCCAACGAGGCCAGCACGAGCAGTCATCCGCGGTCCCCTGGCCCTGCGCATGTTTGTCTTTGAAACCGAGCATCAATGCCACAGAAAGTGCCGGGGCGCCAGCTGGAGCCATCATCCGACGTGCCATGGCTTTGGTCCCATGGTCTTCGCAACCGAGCATTCGTGACACCCGACGGGGCCAGGACACCAACCCTTCCGACAGGAGCATTCGCGCATGTTCTTTGGCCACACAACGGCGCCAGCACGAGCAAAATCATCAGCGGTGCGGTGGCCTTGCACGGCCTTTTGTCTTTGGAACCAACCATCAGTGCCACGGGAAGTGCCGGAGTCCCGGCATCCGCGGTGCCAAGTCATTGCGCCCTTGGTCTCTGCAGCGGGGCATGCCGGGCACTCCCAACCATTGCAAGCAAGCAAGAAAGAAAGTAAGTAAGTAAGTAAGTATTACATATAGGGGCGGGACATGCGGGGAGTTCTGCGAAACGTGCACTACGGGGCACACGCGTACCTACCGGGGCATACCGACCCCTATTGGGGCACACGTGTGCATATCGGGGCATACCGGGCCTATCAAGGCACACGCGTACATACCGGGGCATACCGAGCCCTACTGGGGCACACGTGCGCATATCGGGGCGTACCAAGCCTATCGGGGCATTCGCATGTATCCCAAGGCATACCGAGTCTATCCGGGCATACGCGTTCATACCGGGGCGTAACGGGCCTATCGGGGCATACTTGGGCATATCCGGGCAAAAAATGCCCAAAACTTGCGCAACCTTGGCAACCGTGGTCCATTCCTCACTATATGCCATGGCCTTGTGCCCATGGTCTTCACAAGACAGCATCCAAGGCGCCTGAAAGGCCAAGGGAGCCCAACCCAGCAATGCCCAGCCAAGGCCAGGCATTCCAGTGCCTGCCCGGGCAAAAACGCCCAAAGCATGCCCCATTCCTTAGCCTATCCAGGCAAAAACGCCCAAAACCAGCCCATTCCAGTGCCTATCCGGGCAAAAACGCCGAAAGCATGCCCATTCCTTAGCCTGTCCAGGCAAAAACGCCCAAAACCAGCACATTCCAGTGCCTATCCGGGCAAAAACGCCCTAAACCTGCGCATTCCAGCGCCCCGCAGCATGCCACCCTCCTATAGGGTTTGCGCAACCAACCCGCCTAACCACCAGTGGCAACCAAAGGTGCTGTTAGCGACGACTTCTGAAGACGCAACGAGACGCGACGGGTTTGCGCCCAGACGCGACGAGACGATGCGGGATCTGCGCCCAACCATGCCTACACCCGCCGACTTGTTGCGGGAGCTGCTTGCCCAAGCATGCCTAGCGTGCAAGGCCTGCGTGCCCAAGGTCTGTGTGCAAGGCTAGTGCCCAAGGCTAGTGCGCAAGGCTAGTGCCCAAGGCTAGTGAGCAAGGCCTGGGTGCAAGGCTAGTGTGCAAGGCTTGTATGCAAGGCTAGTGTGCAAGGCTGCTGTGCAAGGCTTGTGGGCAAGGCTGGTGCGCAAGGCTAGTGCCCAAGGGTTGTGTGCAAGGCTAGTGCCCAAGGCTAGTGCGCAAGGCTCGTGCCCAAGGCTAGTTCGCAAGGCTTGTGTGCAAGGCTAGTGCGATGGGCCAGTGCCCAAGGCTTGTGAGCAAGGCTTGTATGCATGGCTTGTGCGCAAGGCTTGTGTCCAAGGCTTTTGTGCAAGGCTCGTGCGCAAGGCTAGTGTGCAAGGCTTGTGCGCATTGGCAGGTAGCCCACCACCATGCACGATCCAAATGCCACTCACGCGACAACACGGTGCCAAGCCGGGCATGGTGTGCACTCAAAACCAATCAACGGACAGAGGTCATGCGTCATGGGGGGGATCTAGCAAGGCCATGGGGAAGGTCATGGAGGACCTTGGAAGCAAGCGCAAGACGAGAGCGAATCGAACAAGGGGCCAGGACGGGGCCTTGTGCCCATGGTCTTCGCAAGACTGCGTCCAAGGCGCCCGAAAGCCCAAGGGAACCCAAACCCGGCCGACACTTGCAATCGCACATGCTCTCTGCAACACACCATCAATGCCGCCCAACGGGGCCAGCACGAGCAGTCATCCGCGGTCCCCTGGCCCTGCGCACGTTTGTCTTTGAAACCGAGCATCAATGCCACAGAAAGTGCCGGGGCGCCAGCTGGAGCCATCATCCGCGTTGCCATGGCTCGCTTGGCCTTGGCTTGCCAGGCCCCGACAGGAGCAATCGCGCATTTTCTTTGCAACCGACCATCAATGCCGCCCAACGGGGCCAGCACGAGCAGTCATCCGCGGTCCCCTGGCCCTGCGCACGTTTGTCTTTGAAACCGAGCATCAATGCCACAGAAAGTGCCGGGGCGCCAGCTGGAGCCATCATCCGCGTTGCCATGGCTCGCTTGGCCTTGGCTTGCCAGTCCCCGACACGAGCAATCGCGCATTTTCTTTGCAACCGACCATCAATGCCGCCCAACGAGGCCAGCACGAGCAGTCATCCGCGGTCCCCTGGCCCTGCGCACGTTTGTCTTTGAAACCGAGCATCAATGCCACAGAAAGTGCCGGGGCGCCAGCTGGAGCCATCATCCGACGTGCCATGGCTTTGGTCCCATGGTCTTCGCAACCGAGCATTCGTGACACCCGACGGGGCCAGGACACCAACCCTTCCGACAGGAGCATTCGCGCATGTTCTTTGGCCACACAAAGGCGCCAGCACGAGCAAAATCATCCGCGGTGCGGTGGCCTTGCACGGCCTTTTGTCTTTGGAACCAACCATCAGTGCCACGGGAAGTGCCGGAGTCCCGGCATCCGCGGTGCCAAGTCATTGCGCCCTTGGTCTCTGCAGCGGGGCATGCCGGGCACTCCCAACCATTGCAAGCAAGCAAGAAAGAAAGTAAGTAAGTAAGTAAGTATTACATATAGGGGCGGGACATGCGGGGAGATCAGCGAAACGTGCATTACGGGGCACACGCGTACCTACCGGGGCATACCGACCCCTATTGGGGCACACGTGTGCATATCGGGGCATACCGGGCCTATCGGGGCACACGCGTACATACCGGGGCATACCGAGCCCTACTGGGGCACACGTGCGCATATCGGGGCGTACCAAGCCTATCGGGGCATACGCATGTATCCCAAGGCATACCGAGTCTATCCGGGCATACGCGTTCATACCGGGGCGTAACGGGCCTATCGGGGCATACTTGGGCATATCCGGGCAAAAAATGCCCAAAACTTGCGCAACCTTGGCAACCGTGGTCCATTCCTCTCTATATGCCTAGCCTTGGCAACCGTGGTCCATTCCTCACTATATGCCATGGCCTTGTGCCCATGGTCTTCCCAAGACAGCGTCCAAGGCGCCCGGAAGGCCAAGGGAGCCCAACCCAGCGATGCCCTGCTATGGCAAGCCAAGGCCAAGCATTCCGGTGCCTATCCGGGCAAAAATGCGATTCCTCTCTATATGCCTAGCCTTGGCAACCGTGGTCCATTCCTCACCATATGCCATGGCCTTGTGCCCATGGTCTTCCCAAGACAGCGTCCAAGGCGCCCGGAAGGCCAAGGGAGCCCAACCCAGCAATGCCCTGCTTTGGCAAGCCAAGGCCAAGCATTCCGGTGCCTAACCTTGGCAACCGTGGTCCTTTCCTCACCATATGCCATGGCCTTGTGCCCATGGTCTTCGCAAGACATCGTCAGAGGCGCCCGGAAGGCCAAGGGAGCCCAACCCAGCAATGCCCTGCTTTGGCAAGCCAAGGCCAAGCATTCCGGTGCCTAACCTTGGCAACCGTGGTCCTTTCCTCACCATATGCCATGGCCTTGTGCCCATGGTCTTCGCAAGACATCGTCCAAGGCGCCCAAAAGGCCAAGGGAGCCCAACCCAGCAATGCCCTGCTAGGGCAAGCCAAGGCCAAGCATTCCGGTGCC
>NW_027518696.1:31825000-31830000 GCF_043159265.1 Tasmannia lanceolata
CAGCTGGAGCCATCATCCGCGTTGCCATGGCTCGCTTGGCCTTGGCTTGCCAGTCCCCGACACGAGCAATCGCGCATTTTCTTTGCAACCGACCATCAATGCCGCCCAACGAGGCCAGCACGAGCAGTCATCCGCGGTCCCCTGGCCCTGCGCACGTTTGTCTTTGAAACCGAGCATCAATGCCACAGAAAGTGCCGGGGCGCCAGCTGGAGCCATAATCCGCGTTGCCATGGCTCGCTTGGCCTTGGCTTGCCAGTCCCCGACAGGAGCAATCGCGCATTTTCTTTGCAACCGACCATCAATGCTGCCCAACGAGGCCAGCACGAGCAGTCATCCGCGGTCCCCTGGCCCTGCGCACGTTTGTCTTTGAAACCGAGCATCAATGCCACAGAAAGTGCCGGGGCGCCAGCTGGAGCCATCATCCGCGTTGCCATGGCTCGCTTGGCCTTGGCTTGCCAGTCCCCGACACGAGCAATCGCGCATTTTCTTTGCAACCGACCATCAATGCCGCCCAACGAGGCCAGCACGAGCAGTCATCCGCGGTCCCCTGGCCCTGCGCACGTTTGTCTTTGAAACCGAGCATCAATGCCACAGAAAGTGCCCGGGCGCCAGCTGGAGCCATCATCCGACGTGCCATGGCTTTGGTCCCATGGTCTACGCAACCGAGCATTCGTGACACCCGACGGGGCCAGGACACCAACCCTTCCGACACGAGCATTCGCGCATGTTCTTTGGCCACACAACGACGCCAGCACGAGCAAAATCATCAGCGGTGCGGTGGCCTTGCACGGCCTTTTGTCTTTGGAACCAACCATCAGTGCCACGGGAAGTGCCGGAGTCCCGGCATCCGCGGTGCCAAGTCATTGCGCCCTTGGTCTCTGCAGCGGGGCATGCCGGGCACTCCCAACCATTGCAAGCAAGCGAGAAAGAAAGTAAGTAAGTAAGTAAGTATTACATATAGGGGCGGGACATGCGGGGAGTTCTGCGAAACGTGCACTACGGGGCACACGCGTACCTACCGGGGCATACCGACCCCTATTGGGGCACACGTGTGCATATCGGGGCATACCGGGCCTATCAGGGCACACGCGTACATACCGGGGCATACCGAGCCCTACTGGGGCACACGTGCGCATATCGGGGCGTACCAAGCCTATCGGGGCATTCGCATGTATCCCAAGGCATACCGAGTCTATCCGGGCATACGCGTTCATACCGGGGCGTAACGGGCCTATCGGGGCATACTTGGGCATATCCGGGCAAAAAATGCCCAAAACTTGCGCAACCTTGGCAACCGTGGTCCATTCCTCACTATATGCCATGGCCTTGTGCCCATGGTCTTCACAAGACAGCATCCAAGGCGCCTGAAAGGCCAAGGGAGCCCAACCCAGCAATGCCCAGCCAAGGCCAGGCATTCCAGTGCCTGCCCGGGCAAAAACGCCCAAAGCATGCCCCATTCCTTAGCCTATCCAGGCAAAAACGCCCAAAACCAGCCCATTCCAGTGCCTATCCGGGCAAAAACGCCCAAAGCATGCCCATTCCTTAGCCTGTCCAGGCAAAAACGCCCAAAACCAGCACATTCCAGTGCCTATCCGGGCAAAAACGCCCTAAACCTGCGCATTCCAGCGCCCCGCAGCATGCCACCCTCCTATAGGGTTTGCGCAACCAACCCGCCTAACCACCAGTGGCAACCAAAGGTGCTGTTAGCGACGACTTCTGAAGACGCAACGAGACGCGACGGGTTTGCGCCCAGACGCGACGAGACGATGCGGGATCTGCGCCCAACCATGCCTACACCCGCCGACTTGTTGCGGGAGCTGCTTGCCCAAGCATGCCTAGCGTGCAAGGCCTGCGTGCCCAAGGTCTGTGTGCAAGGCTAGTGCCCAAGGCTAGTGCGCAAGGCTAGTGCCCAAGGCTAGTGAGCAAGGCCTGGGTGCAAGGCTAGTGTGCAAGGCTTGTATGCAAGGCTAGTGTGCAAGGCTGCTGTGCAAGGCTTGTGGGCAAGGCTGGTGCGCAAGGCTAGTGCCCAAGGGTTGTGTGCAAGGCTAGTGCCCAAGGCTAGTGCGCAAGGCTCGTGCCCAAGGCTAGTTCGCAAGGCTTGTGTGCAAGGCTAGTGCGATGGGCCAGTGCCCAAGGCTTGTGAGCAAGGCTTGTATGCATGGCTTGTGCGCAAGGCTTGTGTCCAAGGCTTTTGTGCAAGGCTCGTGCGCAAGGCTAGTGTGCAAGGCTTGTGCGCATTGGCAGGTAGCCCACCACCATGCACGATCCAAATGCCACTCACGCGACAACACGGTGCCAAGCCGGGCATGGTGTGCACTCAAAACCAATCAACGGACAGAGGTCATGCGTCATGGGGGGGATCTAGCAAGGCCATGGGGAAGGTCATGGAGGACCTTGGAAGCAAGCGCAAGACGAGAGCGAATCGAACAAGGGGCCAGGACGGGGCCTTGTGCCCATGGTCTTCGCAAGACTGCGTCCAAGGCGCCCGAAAGCCCAAGGGAACCCAAACCCGGCCGACACTTGCAATCGCACATGCTCTCTGCAACACACCATCAATGCCGCCCAACGGGGCCAGCACGAGCAGTCATCCGCGGTCCCCTGGCCCTGCGCACGTTTGTCTTTGAAACCGAGCATCAATGCCACAGAAAGTGCCGGGGCGCCAGCTGGAGCCATCATCCGCGTTGCCATGGCTCGCTTGGCCTTGGCTTGCCAGGCCCCGACAGGAGCAATCGCGCATTTTCTTTGCAACCGACCATCAATGCCGCCCAACGGGGCCAGCACGAGCAGTCATCCGCGGTCCCCTGGCCCTGCGCACGTTTGTCTTTGAAACCGAGCATCAATGCCACAGAAAGTGCCGGGGCGCCAGCTGGAGCCATCATCCGCGTTGCCATGGCTCGCTTGGCCTTGGCTTGCCAGTCCCCGACACGAGCAATCGCGCATTTTCTTTGCAACCGACCATCAATGCCGCCCAACGAGGCCAGCACGAGCAGTCATCCGCGGTCCCCTGGCCCTGCGCACGTTTGTCTTTGAAACCGAGCATCAATGCCACAGAAAGTGCCGGGGCGCCAGCTGGAGCCATCATCCGACGTGCCATGGCTTTGGTCCCATGGTCTTCGCAACCGAGCATTCGTGACACCCGACGGGGCCAGGACACCAACCCTTCCGACAGGAGCATTCGCGCATGTTCTTTGGCCACACAAAGGCGCCAGCACGAGCAAAATCATCCGCGGTGCGGTGGCCTTGCACGGCCTTTTGTCTTTGGAACCAACCATCAGTGCCACGGGAAGTGCCGGAGTCCCGGCATCCGCGGTGCCAAGTCATTGCGCCCTTGGTCTCTGCAGCGGGGCATGCCGGGCACTCCCAACCATTGCAAGCAAGCAAGAAAGAAAGTAAGTAAGTAAGTAAGTATTACATATAGGGGCGGGACATGCGGGGAGATCAGCGAAACGTGCATTACGGGGCACACGCGTACCTACCGGGGCATACCGACCCCTATTGGGGCACACGTGTGCATATCGGGGCATACCGGGCCTATCGGGGCACACGCGTACATACCGGGGCATACCGAGCCCTACTGGGGCACACGTGCGCATATCGGGGCGTACCAAGCCTATCGGGGCATACGCATGTATCCCAAGGCATACCGAGTCTATCCGGGCATACGCGTTCATACCGGGGCGTAACGGGCCTATCGGGGCATACTTGGGCATATCCGGGCAAAAAATGCCCAAAACTTGCGCAACCTTGGCAACCGTGGTCCATTCCTCTCTATATGCCTAGCCTTGGCAACCGTGGTCCATTCCTCACTATATGCCATGGCCTTGTGCCCATGGTCTTCCCAAGACAGCGTCCAAGGCGCCCGGAAGGCCAAGGGAGCCCAACCCAGCGATGCCCTGCTATGGCAAGCCAAGGCCAAGCATTCCGGTGCCTATCCGGGCAAAAATGCGATTCCTCTCTATATGCCTAGCCTTGGCAACCGTGGTCCATTCCTCACCATATGCCATGGCCTTGTGCCCATGGTCTTCCCAAGACAGCGTCCAAGGCGCCCGGAAGGCCAAGGGAGCCCAACCCAGCAATGCCCTGCTTTGGCAAGCCAAGGCCAAGCATTCCGGTGCCTAACCTTGGCAACCGTGGTCCTTTCCTCACCATATGCCATGGCCTTGTGCCCATGGTCTTCGCAAGACATCGTCAGAGGCGCCCGGAAGGCCAAGGGAGCCCAACCCAGCAATGCCCTGCTTTGGCAAGCCAAGGCCAAGCATTCCGGTGCCTAACCTTGGCAACCGTGGTCCTTTCCTCACCATATGCCATGGCCTTGTGCCCATGGTCTTCGCAAGACATCGTCCAAGGCGCCCAAAAGGCCAAGGGAGCCCAACCCAGCAATGCCCTGCTAGGGCAAGCCAAGGCCAAGCATTCCGGTGCCTAACCTTGGCAACCGTGGTCCTTTCCTCACCATATGCCATGGCCTTGTGCCCATGGTCTTCGCAAGACATCGTCCAAGGCGCCCAAAAGGCCAAGGGAGCCCAACCCAGCAATGCCCTGCTAGGACAAGCCAAGGCCAAGCATTCCGGTGCCTATCCGGGCAAAAACGCCCAAAGCATGCCCATTCCTTAGCCTATCCAGGCAAAAACGCCCAAAATCTGCACATTCTAGTGCCTATCCGGGCAAAAACGCCCACCAGCATGCCACCCTCCTATAGGGTTTGCGCAACCAACCAGCCTAACCACCAGTGGCAACCAAAGGTGCTGTTAGCGACGACTTCTGAAGACGCGACGAGACGATGCGGGATCTGCGCCCAGACGCGACGAGACGATGCGGGATCTGAGCCCAAGAATGCCTAGACCCGTCCACTTGATGCTGGATCTGCCCCCCAAGCATGCCTAGTGTGCAAGGACTGTGTGCAAGGCTAGTGTCCAAGGCTAGTGCCCAAGGCTTGTGTGCAGGGCTAGTGCCCAAGGCTTGTACGCATGGCTTGTGTGCAAGGCTAGTGTCCAAGGCTTGTG
>NW_027518696.1:31837500-31857500 GCF_043159265.1 Tasmannia lanceolata
ATCGAACAAGGGAGGTAAGCTCACAGGTACGAAGAAAAGGAACCCTTGTGCGCATTGGAGGAGGCAAACTACCCAACCAAGCCAGCAGCAACCAAGCCATAGGGTTGCAAACAGACGTGCAACCCAGTACCCACAAGGGCAGGGGTAAGCCGCCGAGCCTAGCAAGGTAGGTGTGCTCCCAAAACCAAACAACGCACACAGGGAGCAAACACGGGCAAACAAGTGACGCCATGGCCTACTCGCCCACCGCCCTCTATATTGCCTAACCTTGGCAACCATGGTCCATTCCCCACTATATGCCATGGCCTTGTGCCCATGGTCTTCACAAGACAGCATCCAAGAGGCCTGAAAGGCCAAGGGAGCCCAACCCAGCAATGCCCAGCCAAGGCCAGGCATTCCAGTGCCTACCCGGGCAAAAACGCCCAAAGCATGCCCCATTCCTTAGCCTATCCAGGCAAAAACGCCCTAAACCAGCCCATTCCAGTGCCTATCCGGGCAAAAACGCCCAAAGCATGCCCATTCCTTAGCCTATCCAGGCAAAAACGCCCAAAACCAGCACATTCCAGTGCCTATCCGGGCAAAAACGCCCTAAACCTGCGCATTCCAGCGCCCCGCAGCATACCACCCTCCTATAGGGTTTGCGCAACCAACCCGCCTAACCACCAGTGGCAACCAAAGGTGCTGTTAGCGACGACTTCTGAAGACGCAACGAGACGCGACGGGTTTGCGCCCAGACGCGACGGGACGTGCGGGATCTGCGCCCAGCCATGCCTACACCCGCCGACTTGCTGCGGGAGCTGCTCGCCCAAGCATGCCTAGCTTGCGAGGCCTGCGTGCAAGGCTAGTGTGCAAGGCTCGTGGGCAAGGCTAGTGCGCAAGGCTAGTGCCCAAGGTCTGTGTGCAAGGCTAGTGCCCAAGGCTAGTGCGCAAGGCTAGTGCCCAAGGCTAGTGAGCAAGGCCTGTGTGCAAGGCTAGTGTGCAAGGCTTGTACGCAAGGCTAGTGTGCAAGGCTGGTGTGCAAGGCTTGTGGGCAAGGCTGGTGCGCAAGGCTAGTGCCCAAGGGTTGTGTGCAAGGCTAGTGCCCAAGGGTAGTGCGCAAGGCTCGTGCCCAAGGCTAGTGCGCAAGGCTTGTGTGCAAGGCTAGTGCGATGGGCCAGTGCCCAAGGCTTGTGAGCAAGGCTTGTATGCATGGCTTGTGTGCAAGGCTTGTGTGCATGGCTTGTGCGCAAGGCTTGTGTCCAAGGCTTTTGTGCAAGGCTCGTGCGCAAGGCTAGTGTGCAAGGCTTGTGCGCATTGGCAGGTAGCCCACCACCATGCACGATCCAAATGCCACTCAAGCGACAACACGGTGCCAAGCCGGGCATGGTGTGCACTCAAAACCAATCAACGGACAGAGGTCATGCGTCATGGGGGGGATCTAGCAAGGCCATGGGGAAGGTCATGGAGGACCTTGGAAGCAAGCGCAAGACGAGAGCGAATCGAACAAGGGGCCAGGACGGGGCCTTGTGCCCATGGTCTTCGCAAGACTGCGTCCAAGGCGCCCGAAAGCCCAAGGGAACCCAAACCCGGCCGACACTTGCAATCGCACATGCTCTCTGCAACACACCATCAATGCCGCCCAACGGGGCCAGCACGAGCAGTCATCCGCGGTCCCCTGGCCCTGCGCACGTTTGTCTTTGAAACCGAGCATCAATGCCACAGAAAGTGCTGGGGCGCCAGCTGGAGCCATCATCCGCGTTGCCATGGCTCGCTTGGCCTTGGCTTGCCAGTCCCCGACACGAGCAATCGCGCATTTTCTTTGCAACCGACCATCAATGCCGCCCAACGAGGCCAGCACGAGCAGTCATCCGCGGTCCCCTGGTCCTGCGCACGTTTGTCTTTGAAACCGAGCATCAATGCCACAGAAAGTGCCGGGGCGCCAGCTGGAGCCATCATCCGCGTTGCCATGGCTCGCTTGGCCTTGGCTTGCCAGTCCCCGACACGAGCAATCGCGCATTTTCTTTGCAACCGACCATCAATGCCGCCCAACGAGGCCAGCACGAGCAGTCATCCGCGGTCCCCTGGCCCTGCGCACGTTTGTCTTTGAAACCGAGCATCAATGCCACAGAAAGTGCCGGGGCGCCAGCTGGAGCCATAATCCGCGTTGCCATGGCTCGCTTGGCCTTGGCTTGCCAGTCCCCGACAGGAGCAATCGCGCATTTTCTTTGCAACCGACCATCAATGCTGCCCAACGAGGCCAGCACGAGCAGTCATCCGCGGTCCCCTGGCCCTGCGCACGTTTGTCTTTGAAACCGAGCATCAATGCCACAGAAAGTGCCGGGGCGCCAGCTGGAGCCATCATCCGCGTTGCCATGGCTCGCTTGGCCTTGGCTTGCCAGTCCCCGACACGAGCAATCGCGCATTTTCTTTGCAACCGACCATCAATGCCGCCCAACGAGGCCAGCACAAGCAGTCATCCGCGGTCCCCTGGCCCTGCGCACGTTTGTCTTTGAAACCGAGCATCAATGCCACAGAAAGTGCCCGGGCGCCAGCTGGAGCCATCATCCGACGTGCCATGTGTCACGTGGCCATTTCGTCCAGCGCTGTTCGCATGGCCTATGGCCCGTGACTTGGTCTATCAATGTAATATGTAAGGCTCATGTCTATGTACATTTTGTAGTGAGGACATAGTTGGTATTAAAATCCATCTCGCCTCGTCTCGTTGCGTCTTGGAAATGCGTTGTTTATAGCACCTTTGGTCGCCACTGGTGGTAAAGGGGGTTGGTAGCTAAAGCTCTTTACCCTGAGATCTTGGTTGGCCATTGAGTGGTGCATTGCTAGTGCATATCCTAGCAGGGATTCCATTCTAGTCAACGGGTGATCGGGGACCCTTAGGAGTTGTAGACCTTTTGGCATGATCCTATTGTAACTTGTTCTAGAATCATCAATAAAGCTTAACGTTTTGCCTACGCGTGTGCCCTATTGCTTTGTGTGTGTTTGGAAACTTAGCACTCCATTTGTGTTTGTTTTGTAGGTTTGATCCTCATAACTTTGTTAGGCTTACTTGCTTGTTGTGAGGCAACGCAAGTGCCGCACGGACCTCAATCCCAAACCAAAGGTCCGTGACAGTTGGTATCAAAGCCGAAGTTCCTACCTACATTCAGAAATGGCGAAGAAGAATGCTACCCAAATACTCCCTCCGGAGTCTAGTCAGGTCCGTGATGATCAAGAACCAATACCGGTGCGAGGTACAAGAGAACGGATTGCTGGTGTTGAGGAAAGGGTGACAGCGGTAGAGCAACAACAGTTTAATCTTGCCGAGTTGACAGAAGGCCTTGGTGTGGAGACCAAGGGCATGATAGAAGAGGTGGAAGAGCGAGTCCATGCTCTTGCTGAGTTATTGAATCAGGCCGCAATGGAGGATCTTCGAAAGCAAGTTGAGACCCTCACTGGCCAGGTGAATTTACTCATGAGGACCATCGGTAATGGCATAGGTGGTCACAGTGATGGACAGGGTAGCAGGGTACGAGTGCCTGAGCCACGATGCTACACCGGTGCCCGTGATGCTAAGGAGTTACAGAACTTCTTGTTCGATATGGAACAATTCTTTCGTGCAACACATCTTGATGAGGAGGCCAAAGTCACTACGGCCAGCATGTATCTCAGTGATGATGCCAAATTGTGGTGGCGAACCCGTTATGAAGAGATTGAAGCGGGACGATGTATTATTGACAGTTGGGAAGACATGAAGCGAGAACTTAAGGCACAATTCATGCCTGAGAATGTGGAGTTCATTGCCCGAAAGAACCTACGGCGCCTTCAACAAACCGGGTCGATTCGAGAATATGTGAAGAAATTTTCTGCTCTCATGCTTGATATAAAGAGCATGTCAGAGGAGGACAAGCTATTTCAATTCATGGAGGGACTAAAGCCTTGGTCCCAGACAGAGCTCCGAAGAAGAGGAGTTCAGAACCTTGCTACGGCAATGAGCGAAGCAGAAAAGTTGTTTGATCATGTGGGGGATGATGCAACAAACAGGAAGAAAGACTTCAACAACAAACCATCTAGCAACTTCAACAGGCCTCCCAGCAACATGAATACCTCTAATCGGTCTTTTAGTAGCACAAAAGGAAGAATCCAGGGTTCAGGGGGTGATAGGAGAACCTATCCTAGAGAAGGGTCCAGACAATACAATGAGGCACCAACTCCTGCGTCACAGGGGCCGTGCTTCATATGCACCGGTCCACACTACACTCGGTTTTGCCCCAAGAAGGGGTCTGTCAATGCTTTGCTAGCTTCAACTTCCTCACCCCATGCTCAGAACGAAGAGGAAGAAGATGAGGAGGAACCCAAGATGACAGCTCTAAGCCTGTGCAGTGCTATCAAGGGACAAGGTGCCAAGAAAATTCTTTCTAAGGGAGTCCCATCCAAAGGCTTGATGTATATTGAAGCATGCATCAATGGAAAGATGACACGGGCCATGATCGATACAGGTGCTACACACAACTTTGTCTCGGAACAAGAGGCAAAACGTTTGGCGTTGAAGCTCGAAAAAGATGACTGGAAAATGAAGGCAGTAAACTCAGAGGCCCGCCCCGTCACTGGGAAAGCAAGGAGTGTACCAATCAAGATTGGGGAATGGTGTGGAACAACCAATCTCATGGCAGTACCCTTAGACGATTTTTGTGTCATCTTGGGGATAGAATTCTTGAACCAGGCCAAAGCAGTTCCAATGCCCTACTTAAACTCCTTATGTATGTTTGGAGAAGAAGCACCTTGTATGATTCCTGCCAGTAGACAAGAGAGGAAGGACGTCGAACACTTGACGGCCCTTCAACTGAAGAAGGGTTTAAAGAAAGGGGAACCCACCTTCGTGGCAACCTTAAAGATGGGAGAGACACTGGTGGGGGAGATCATCATTCCCCCTAGCATCAAAGATGTTATAGAAGAATTTAAAGACGTCATGCCTGAGAAGCTACCCAAGAAGCTGCCGCCAAGGAGGGCAGTGGACCATAAAATCGAGCTAGAGCCTAGCAGCATACCCCCAGCCCGTGCCCCCTACAGAATGGCCCCTCCAGAGTTAGCAGAGCTTAGGAGGCAACTCAATGAGCTACTAGAAGCAGGATTTCTTAGGCCTTCAAAGGCCCCCTTTGGTGCCCCAGTTCTATTCCAAAAGAAGCATGATGGGAGTCTACGATTGTGTATTGACTACAGGGCCCTCAACAAGCTGACTGTGAAGAATAAGTATCCTATCCCCCTAATTGCTGACTTGTTTGACCAACTGGGAGGAGCCAGATACTTCTCCAAGCTGGATTTGCGATCCGGCTATTACCAAGTGCGAATTGCAGAAGGAGATGAGGCCAAGACAACCTGCGTAACAAGGTATGGTGCATTTGAATTCTTGGTGATGCCATTTGGCCTTACTAATGCCCCTGCAACCTTTTGTACTTTGATGAATGGGTTGTTTCATGAGTTTCTAGATAAGTTTGTAGTGGTCTACCTCGATGACATTGTGGTATATAGCAACACTCTCGAAGAACACGGCGATCATTTAAAGAAGGTCCTTGGGGTACTCAGAAATAACCAACTCTATGTGAAGCTAGAGAAGTGCTCATTTGCTCAGGAGCGTATTATGTTCTTGGGTCACGAAGTGGGTGGAGGAGAAATTCGCATGGACAATGAGAAGGTTCGTGCCATCCAAGAATGGCAAATTCCAACCAAGGTGGGAGAACTCCGGTCATTCCTCGGGCTTGTTAACTACTATCGGCGGTTCATATCAGGATACTCAAATCGAGCGGCTCCTTTGACAGACTTATTGAAGAAAGATCGCCCGTGGTTATGGTCCGAAAAATGTAATACTGCCTTTCAGAATCTCAAGGATGTTGTTATGGTGGAGCCAGTGCTACAGCTGCCAAACCATTCATTGCCATTTGAAGTTCAGACTGATGCCTCAGACTATGCTATTGGCGGTGTGCTTATGCAAGAAGGGCACCCGATTGCTTATGAGAGCCGCAAACTCAATGACACTGAACGAAGGTACACCGTGCAAGAAAAGGAGATGACCGCAATAGTACACTGCTTGCGAGTTTGGAGACATTACCTTCTTGGCTCCAAGTTTGTTGTCAAGACCGATAATGTAGCAACAAGCTATTTCCAAACCCAGAGAAAGTTGTCACCAAAACAAGCTCGATGGCAAGATTTCCTTGCAGAATTTGACATGGTTCTAGAATACAAGCCGGGCCGATCGAACCAAGTAGCCGACGCACTCAGTCGAAAGGCTGAGTTGGCCACCTTGAAATTGGATGAAAACGCCTCCATGTGTCAAATAAAGAGCAACCTTCAAGACCGTATTCGTGAAGGGCTTGAGAAAGATCCATTCGCCCAAACTATCATGCAGCTTGTGAAGGCAGGGAAATCACGACGGTTTTGGACCCAAAATGGTCTCCTACTGACCAAGCGGTGTCGAATATACATTCCGCGATCAGGTGACCTAAGGAAGGAGCTTTTGAGAGAGTGCCATGATACTCTGTGGGCAGGGCACCCTGGGATTCATCGCACTCTAGCCCTGGTTGAACGTAATTACTACTGGCCCCGAATGAGCGACGACGTGGAAGAGTATGTTCGGACGTGCCTCACTTGCCAGCAAGATAAGGTGGAAAGGGACAAGCCCCTGGGCCTCTTAGACCCGTTGCCAGTGCCGAAGGGACCTTGGGAGAGTATCTCCCTAGACTTTATTGTGAGCTTACCCAAAGTTGGGGAGTTTGGCTCTATCATAGTGGTCGTGGACAGGTTTTCAAAGTATGCAACCTTCATACCAGCGCCATTATATTGCAGTGCAGAAGAGGCAGCTAGACTATTCTTCCGCCATGTTGTGAAGTATTGGGGCCTTCCTCAGAATATTGTCAGTGACAGGGACCCAAGATTCACTGGCCGCTTGTGGACCGAATTGTTTAAGTTGTTGGGCACAAAGTTGAACTTCTCCTCGAGCCTACACCCCCAAGCTGACGGACAGACAGAAAGGATCAATGCCCTACTTGAAGAATACTTGAGGCACTTTGTTAGCGCCAACCAACGAAATTGGGTTCACCTGCTCGATGTAGCGCAGTTTTGCTACAACCTACAAAAGAGCTCGGCATCTAATCAAAGCCCCTTCGAGCTAGCGACTGGCCGGCAACCTTCCACCCCCCATTCCATCGCTGCTGGTTATATCGGCAATAGCCCCCCTGCTTATCATATGACAAAAGAGTGGCACACAAATATAGACATCGCCAGAGCGTATCTGGAGAAAGCTTCAAGGAGGATGAAGAAGTGGGCAGATCAGGATAGAAGACCAGATGACTTCAAAGTTGGTGACTTGGTGTTAGTCAAATTGAACTCTAGCCAGCTCAAGTTTACCCGCAAAGTGCATAAAGGCTTGGTTCGAAAATATGAAGGACCCCTTCCCATCATTGAGCGTGTTGGTAACGTCTCCTTCCGGGTCCAACTCCCTTCATGGCTCAGAATCCATCCTGTCTTTCATGCCAGTTGTTTGAAGCCCTATCGAGCCGATAAGGAAGACGACACCAGAAACACATCAATTCGAGAGGAACCACACGCAACTTCCTTCACACCTGAAGTTGAGGGTATCATGGCTGAACGCACCAAGCCGCGAGGAACTTCTCGAAGACCGACACTAGAATACCTCATCAAGTGGAAAGGCCTACCAGACTCAGAAGCTAGCTGGGAACCAAGGGAAAAGCTCCACCTCACTGAAGATGAAATACGTACCTACACGGACGCAATGTCGACGAGGGCGTCGACATGATTGGGTGGGGGAGTGTCACGTGGCCATTTCGTCCAGCGCTGTTCGCATGGCCTATGGCCCGTGACTTGGTCTATCAATGTAATATGTAAGGCTCATGTCTATGTACATTTTGTAGTGAGGACATAGTTGGTATTAAAATCCATCTCACCTCGTCTCGTTGCGTCTTGGAAATGCGTTGTTTATAGCACCTTTGGTCGCCACTGGTGGTAAAGGGGGTTGGTAGCTAAAGCTCTTTACCCTGAGATCTTGGTTGGCCATTGAGTGGTGCATTGCTAGTGCATATCCTAGCAGGGATTCCATTCTAGTCAACGGGTGATCGGGGACCCTTAGGAGTTGTAGACCTTTTGGCATGATCCTATTGTAACTTGTTCTAGAATCATCAATAAAGCTTAACGTTTTGCCTACGCGTGTGCCCTATTGCTTTGTGTGTGTTTGGAAACTTAGCACTCCATTTGTGTTTGTTTTGTAGGTTTGATCCTCATAACTTTGTTAGGCTTACTTGCTTGTTGTGAGGCAACGCAAGTGCCGCACGGACCTCAATCCCAAACCAAAGGTCCGTGACACATGGCTTTGGTCCCATGGTCTTCGCAACCGAGCATTCGTGACACCCGACGGGGCCAGGACACCAACCCTTCCGACACGAGCATTCGCGCATGTTCTTTGGCCACACAACGACGCCAGCACGAGCAAAATCATCAGCGGTGCGGTGGCCTTGCACGGCCTTTTGTCTTTGGAACCAACCATCAGTGCCACGGGAAGTGCCGGAGTCCCGGCATCCGCGGTGCCAAGTCATTGCGCCCTTGGTCTCTGCAGCGGGGCATGCCGGGCACTCCCAACCATTGCAAGCAAGCAAGAAAGAAAGTAAGTAAGTAAGTAAGTATTACATATAGGGGCGGGACATGCGGGGAGTTCTGCGAAACGTGCACTACGGGGCACACGCGTACCTACCGGGGCATACCGACCCCTATTGGGGCACACGTGTGCATATCGGGGCATACCGGGCCTATCAGGGCACACGCGTACATACCGGGGCATACCGAGCCCTACTGGGGCACACGTGCGCATATCGGGGCGTACCAAGCCTATCGGGGCATTCGCATGTATCCCAAGGCATACCGAGTCTATCCGGGCATACGCGTTCATACCGGGGCGTAACGGGCCTATCGGGGCATACTTGGGCATATCCGGGCAAAAAATGCCCAAAACTTGCGCAACCTTGGCAACCGTGGTCCATTCCTCACTATATGCCATGGCCTTGTGCCCATGGTCTTCACAAGACAGCATCCAAGGCGCCTGAAAGGCCAAGGGAGCCCAACCCAGCAATGCCCAGCCAAGGCCAGGCATTCCAGTGCCTGCCCGGGCAAAAACGCCCAAAGCATGCCCCATTCCTTAGCCTATCCAGGCAAAAACGCCCAAAACCAGCCCATTCCAGTGCCTATCCGGGCAAAAACGCCCAAAGCATGCCCATTCCTTAGCCTGTCCAGGCAAAAACGCCCAAAACCAGCACATTCCAGTGCCTATCCGGGCAAAAACGCCCTAAACCTGCGCATTCCAGCGCCCCGCAGCATGCCACCCTCCTATAGGGTTTGCGCAACCAACCCGCCTAACCACCAGTGGCAACCAAAGGTGCTGTTAGCGACGACTTCTGAAGACGCAACGAGACGCGACGGGTTTGCGCCCAGACGCGACGAGACGATGCGGGATCTGCGCCCAACCATGCCTACACCCGCCGACTTGTTGCGGGAGCTGCTTGCCCAAGCATGCCTAGCGTGCAAGGCCTGCGTGCCCAAGGTCTGTGTGCAAGGCTAGTGCCCAAGGCTAGTGCGCAAGGCTAGTGCCCAAGGCTAGTGAGCAAGGCCTGGGTGCAAGGCTAGTGTGCAAGGCTTGTATGCAAGGCTAGTGTGCAAGGCTGCTGTGCAAGGCTTGTGGGCAAGGCTGGTGCGCAAGGCTAGTGCCCAAGGGTTGTGTGCAAGGCTAGTGCCCAAGGCTAGTGCGCAAGGCTCGTGCCCAAGGCTAGTTCGCAAGGCTTGTGTGCAAGGCTAGTGCGATGGGCCAGTGCCCAAGGCTTGTGAGCAAGGCTTGTATGCATGGCTTGTGCGCAAGGCTTGTGTCCAAGGCTTTTGTGCAAGGCTCGTGCGCAAGGCTAGTGTGCAAGGCTTGTGCGCATTGGCAGGTAGCCCACCACCATGCACGATCCAAATGCCACTCACGCGACAACACGGTGCCAAGCCGGGCATGGTGTGCACTCAAAACCAATCAACGGACAGAGGTCATGCGTCATGGGGGGGATCTAGCAAGGCCATGGGGAAGGTCATGGAGGACCTTGGAAGCAAGCGCAAGACGAGAGCGAATCGAACAAGGGGCCAGGACGGGGCCTTGTGCCCATGGTCTTCGCAAGACTGCGTCCAAGGCTCCCGAAAGCCCAAGGGAACCCAAACCCGGCCGACACTTGCAATCGCACATGCTCTCTGCAACACACCATCAATGCCGCCCAACGGGGCCAGCACGAGCAGTCATCCGCGGTCCCCTGGCCCTGCGCACGTTTGTCTTTGAAACCGAGCATCAATGCCACAGAAAGTGCCGGGGCGCCAGCTGGAGCCATCATCCGCGTTGCCATGGCTCGCTTGGCCTTGGCTTGCCAGGCCCCGACAGGAGCAATCGCGCATTTTCTTTGCAACCGACCATCAATGCTGCCCAACGGGGCCAGCACGAGCAGTCATCCGCGGTCCCCTGGCCCTGCGCACGTTTGTCTTTGAAACCGAGCATCAATGCCACAGAAAGTGCCGGGGCGCCAGCTGGAGCCATCATCCGCGTTGCCATGGCTCGCTTGGCCTTGGCTTGCCAGGCCCCGACAGGAGCAATCGCGCATTTTCTTTGCAACCGACCATCAATGCCGCCCAACGGGGCCAGCACGAGCAGTCATCCGCGGTCCCCTGGCCCTGCGCACGTTTGTCTTTGAAACCGAGCATCAATGCCACAGAAAGTGCCGGGGCGCCAGCTGGAGCCATCATCCGCGTTGCCATGGCTCGCTTGGCCTTGGCTTGCCAGTCCCCGACAGGAGCAATCGCGCATTTTCTTTGCAACCGACCATCAATGCTGCCCAACGAGGCCAGCACGAGCAGTCATCCGCGGTCCCCTGGCCCTGCGCATGTTTGTCTTTGAAACCGAGCATCAATGCCACAGAAAGTGCCGGGGCGCCAGCTGGAGCCATCATCCGACGTGCCATGGCTTTGGTCCCATGGTCTTCGCAACCGAGCATTCGTGACACCCGACGGGGCCAGGACACCAACCCTTCCGACAGGAGCATTCGCGCATGTTCTTTGGCCACACAACGGCGCCAGCACGAGCAAAATCATCAGCGGTGCGGTGGCCTTGCACGGCCTTTTGTCTTTGGAACCAACCATCAGTGCCACGGGAAGTGCCGGAGTCCCGGCATCCGCGGTGCCAAGTCATTGCGCCCTTGGTCTCTGCAGCGGGGCATGCCGGGCACTCCCAACCATTGCAAGCAAGCAAGAAAGAAAGTAAGTAAGTAAGTAAGTATTACATATAGGGGCGGGACATGCGGGGAGTTCTGCGAAACGTGCACTACGGGGCACACGCGTACCTACCGGGGCATACAGACCCCTATTGGGGCACACGTGTGCATATCGGGGCATACCGGGCCTATCAGGGCACACGCGTACATACCGGGGCATA
This sequence comes from Tasmannia lanceolata, assembly GCF_043159265.1. NCBI lineage: Eukaryota > Viridiplantae > Streptophyta > Magnoliopsida > Canellales > Winteraceae > Tasmannia > Tasmannia lanceolata. The sequence goes on from NW_027518696.1 coordinate 31,848,980, forward strand.
CCGAGCCCTACTGGGGCACACGTGCGCATATCGGGGCGTACCAAGCCTATCGGGGCATTCGCATGTATCCCAAGGCATACCGAGTCTATCCGGGCATACGCGTTCATACCGGGGCGTAACGGGCCTATCGGGGCATACTTGGGCATATCCGGGCAAAAAATGCCCAAAACTTGCGCAACCTTGGCAACCGTGGTCCATTCCTCACTATATGCCATGGCCTTGTGCCCATGGTCTTCACAAGACAGCATCCAAGGCGCCTGAAAGGCCAAGGGAGCCCAACCCAGCAATGCCCAGCCAAGGCCAGGCATTCCAGTGCCTGCCCGGGCAAAAACGCCCAAAGCATGCCCCATTCCTTAGCCTATCCAGGCAAAAACGCCCAAAACCAGCCCATTCCAGTGCCTATCCGGGCAAAAACGCCCAAAGCATGCCCATTCCTTAGCCTGTCCAGGCAAAAACGCCCAAAACCAGCACATTCCAGTGCCTATCCGGGCAAAAACGCCCTAAACCTGCGCATTCCAGCGCCCCGCAGCATGCCACCCTCCTATAGGGTTTGCGCAACCAACCCGCCTAACCACCAGTGGCAACCAAAGGTGCTGTTAGCGACGACTTCTGAAGACGCAACGAGACGCGACGGGTTTGCGCCCAGACGCGACGAGACGATGCGGGATCTGCGCCCAACCATGCCTACACCCGCCGACTTGTTGCGGGAGCTGCTTGCCCAAGCATGCCTAGCGTGCAAGGCCTGCGTGCCCAAGGTCTGTGTGCAAGGCTAGTGCCCAAGGCTAGTGCGCAAGGCTAGTGCCCAAGGCTAGTGAGCAAGGCCTGGGTGCAAGGCTAGTGTGCAAGGCTTGTATGCAAGGCTAGTGTGCAAGGCTGCTGTGCAAGGCTTGTGGGCAAGGCTGGTGCGCAAGGCTAGTGCCCAAGGGTTGTGTGCAAGGCTAGTGCCCAAGGCTAGTGCGCAAGGCTCGTGCCCAAGGCTAGTTCGCAAGGCTTGTGTGCAAGGCTAGTGCGATGGGCCAGTGCCCAAGGCTTGTGAGCAAGGCTTGTATGCATGGCTTGTGCGCAAGGCTTGTGTCCAAGGCTTTTGTGCAAGGCTCGTGCGCAAGGCTAGTGTGCAAGGCTTGTGCGCATTGGCAGGTAGCCCACCACCATGCACGATCCAAATGCCACTCACGCGACAACACGGTGCCAAGCCGGGCATGGTGTGCACTCAAAACCAATCAACGGACAGAGGTCATGCGTCATGGGGGGGATCTAGCAAGGCCATGGGGAAGGTCATGGAGGACCTTGGAAGCAAGCGCAAGACGAGAGCGAATCGAACAAGGGGCCAGGACGGGGCCTTGTGCCCATGGTCTTCGCAAGACTGCGTCCAAGGCGCCCGAAAGCCCAAGGGAACCCAAACCCGGCCGACACTTGCAATCGCACATGCTCTCTGCAACACACCATCAATGCCGCCCAACGGGGCCAGCACGAGCAGTCATCCGCGGTCCCCTGGCCCTGCGCACGTTTGTCTTTGAAACCGAGCATCAATGCCACAGAAAGTGCCGGGGCGCCAGCTGGAGCCATCATCCGCGTTGCCATGGCTCGCTTGGCCTTGGCTTGCCAGGCCCCGACAGGAGCAATCGCGCATTTTCTTTGCAACCGACCATCAATGCCGCCCAACGGGGCCAGCACGAGCAGTCATCCGCGGTCCCCTGGCCCTGCGCACGTTTGTCTTTGAAACCGAGCATCAATGCCACAGAAAGTGCCGGGGCGCCAGCTGGAGCCATCATCCGCGTTGCCATGGCTCGCTTGGCCTTGGCTTGCCAGTCCCCGACACGAGCAATCGCGCATTTTCTTTGCAACCGACCATCAATGCCGCCCAACGAGGCCAGCACGAGCAGTCATCCGCGGTCCCCTGGCCCTGCGCACGTTTGTCTTTGAAACCGAGCATCAATGCCACAGAAAGTGCCCGGGCTCCAGCTGGAGCCATCATCCGACGTGCCATGGCTTTGGTCCCATGGTCTTCGCAACCGAGCATTCGTGACACCCGACGGGGCCAGGACACCAACCCTTCCGACACGAGCATTCGCGCATGTTCTTTGGCCACACAACGGCGCCAGCACGAGCAAAATCATCAGCGGTGCGGTGGCCTTGCACGGCCTTTTGTCTTTGGAACCAACCATCAGTGCCACGGGAAGTGCCGGAGTCCCGGCATCCGCGGTGCCAAGTCATTGCGCCCTTGGTCTCTGCAGCGGGGCATGCCGGGCACTCCCAACCATTGCAAGCAAGCAAGAAAGAAACTAAGTAAGTAAGTAAGTATTACATATAGGGGCGGGACATGCGGGGAGTTCTGCGAAACGTGCACTACGGGGCACACGCGTACCTACCGGGGCATACAGACCCCTATTGGGGCACACGTGTGCATATCGGGGCATACCGGGCCTATCAGGGCACACGCGTACATACCGGGGCATACCGAGCCCTACTGGGGCACACGTGCGCATATCGGGGCGTACCAAGCCTATCGGGGCATTCGCATGTATCCCAAGGCATACCGAGTCTATCCGGGCATACGCGTTCATACCGGGGCGTAACGGGCCTATCGGGGCATACTTGGGCATATCCGGGCAAAAAATGCCCAAAACTTGCGCAACCTTGGCAACCGTGGTCCATTCCTCACTATATGCCATGGCCTTGTGCCCATGGTCTTCACAAGACAGCATCCAAGGCGCCTGAAAGGCCAAGGGAGCCCAACCCAGCAATGCCCAGCCAAGGCCAGGCATTCCAGTGCCTGCCCGGGCAAAAACGCCCAAAGCATGCCCCATTCCTTAGCCTATCCAGGCAAAAACGCCCAAAACCAGCCCATTCCAGTGCCTATCCGGGCAAAAACGCCCAAAGCATGCCCATTCCTTAGCCTGTCCAGGCAAAAACGCCCAAAACCAGCACATTCCAGTGCCTATCCGGGCAAAAACGCCCTAAACCTGCGCATTCCAGCGCCCCGCAGCATGCCACCCTCCTATAGGGTTTGCGCAACCAACCCGCCTAACCACCAGTGGCAACCAAAGGTGCTGTTAGCGACGACTTCTGAAGACGCAACGAGACGCGACGGGTTTGCGCCCAGACGCGACGAGACGATGCGGGATCTGCGCCCAACCATGCCTACACCCGCCGACTTGTTGCGGGAGCTGCTTGCCCAAGCATGCCTAGCGTGCAAGGCCTGCGTGCCCAAGGTCTGTGTGCAAGGCTAGTGCCCAAGGCTAGTCCGCAAGGCTAGTGCCCAAGGCTAGTGAGCAAGGCCTGGGTGCAAGGCTAGTGTGCAAGGCTTGTATGCAAGGCTAGTGTGCAAGGCTGCTGTGCAAGGCTTGTGGGCAAGGCTGGTGCGCAAGGCTAGTGCCCAAGGGTTGTGTGCAAGGCTAGTGCCCAAGGCTAGTGCGCAAGGCTCGTGCCCAAGGCTAGTTCGCAAGGCTTGTGTGCAAGGCTAGTGCGATGGGCCAGTGCCCAAGGCTTGTGAGCAAGGCTTGTATGCATGGCTTGTGCGCAAGGCTTGTGTCCAAGGCTTTTGTGCAAGGCTCGTGCGCAAGGCTAGTGTGCAAGGCTTGTGCGCATTGGCAGGTAGCCCACCACCATGCACGATCCAAATGCCACTCACGCGACAACACGGTGCCAAGCCGGGCATGGTGTGCACTCAAAACCAATCAACGGACAGAGGTCATGCGTCATGGGGGGGATCTAGCAAGGCCATGGGGAAGGTCATGGAGGACCTTGGAAGCAAGCGCAAGACGAGAGCGAATCGAACAAGGGGCCAGGACGGGGCCTTGTGCCCATGGTCTTCGCAAGACTGCGTCCAAGGCGCCCGAAAGCCCAAGGGAACCCAAACCCGGCCGACACTTGCAATCGCACATGCTCTCAGCAAAACACCATCAATGCTGCCCAACGGGGCCAGCACGAGCAGTCATCCGCGGTCCCCTGGCCCTGCGCACGTTTGTCTTTGAAACCGAGCATCAATGCCACAGAAAGTGCCGGGGCGCCAGCTGGAGCCATCATCCGCGTTGCCATGGCTCGCTTGGCCTTGGCTTGCCAGTCCCCGACACGAGCAATCGCCCATTTTCTTTGCAACCGACCATCAATGCCGCCCAACGAGGCCAGCACGAGCAGTCATCCGCGGTCCCCTGGTCCTGCGCACGTTTGTCTTTGAAACCGAGCATCAATGCCACAGAAAGTGCCGGGGCGCCAGCTGGAGCCATCATCCGCGTTGCCATGGCTCGCTTGGCCTTGGCTTGCCAGTCCCCGACAGGAGCAATCGCGCATTTTCTTTGCAACCGACCATCAATGCTGCCCAACGAGGCCAGCACGAGCAGTCATCCGCGGTCCCCTGGCCCTGCGCACGTTTGTCTTTGAAACCGAGCATCAATGCCACAGAAAGTGCCGGGGCGCCAGCTGGAGCCATCATCCGCGTTGCCATGGCTCGCTTGGCCTTGGCTTGCCAGTCCCCGACACGAGCAATCGCGCATTTTCTTTGCAACCGACCATCAATGCCGCCCAACGAGGCCAGCACGAGCAGTCATCCGCGGTCCCCTGGCCCTGCGCACGTTTGTCTTTGAAACCGAGCATCAATGCCACAGAAAGTGCCCGGGCTCCAGCTGGAGCCATCATCCGACGTGCCATGGCTTTGGTCCCATGGTCTTCGCAACCGAGCATTCGTGACACCCGACGGGGCCAGGACACCAACCCTTCCGACACGAGCATTCGCGCATGTTCTTTGGCCACACAACGGCGCCAGCACGAGCAGAATCATCAGCGGTGCGGTGGCCTTGCACGGCCTTTTGTCTTTGGAACCAACCATCAGTGCCACGGGAAGTGCCGGAGTCCCGGCATCCGCGGTGCCAAGTCATTGCGCCCTTGGTCTCTGCAGCGGGGCATGCCGGGCACTCCCAACCATTGCAAGCAAGCAAGAAAGAAAGTAAGTAAGTAAGTAAGTATTACATATAGGGGCGGGACATGCGGGGAGTTCTGCGAAACGTGCACTACGGGGCACACGCGTACCTACCGGGGCATACCGACCCCTATTGGGGCACACGTGTGCATATCGGGGCATACCGGGCCTATCAGGGCACACGCGTACATACCGGGGCATACCGAGCCCTACTGGGGCACACGTGCGCATATCGGGGCGTACCAAGCCTATCGGGGCATTCGCATGTATCCCAAGGCATACCGAGTCTATCCGGGCATACGCGTTCATACCGGGGCGTAACGGGCCTATCGGGGCATACTTGGGCATATCCGGGCAAAAAATGCCCAAAACTTGCGCAACCTTGGCAACCGTGGTCCATTCCTCACTATATGCCATGGCCTTGTGCCCATGGTCTTCACAAGACAGCATCCAAGGCGCCTGAAAGGCCAAGGGAGCCCAACCCAGCAATGCCCAGCCAAGGCCAGGCATTCCAGTGCCTGCCCGGGCAAAAACGCCCAAAGCATGCCCCATTCCTTAGCCTATCCAGGCAAAAACGCCCAAAACCAGCCCATTCCAGTGCCTATCCGGGCAAAAACGCCCAAAGCATGCCCATTCCTTAGCCTGTCCAGGCAAAAACGCCCAAAACCAGCACATTCCAGTGCCTATCCGGGCAAAAACGCCCTAAACCTGCGCATTCCAGCGCCCCGCAGCATGCCACCCTCCTATAGGGTTTGCGCAACCAACCCGCCTAACCACCAGTGGCAACCAAAGGTGCTGTTAGCGACGACTTCTGAAGACGCAACGAGACGCGACGGGTTTGCGCCCAGACGCGACGAGACGATGCGGGATCTGCGCCCAACCATGCCTACACCCGCCGACTTGTTGCGGGAGCTGCTTGCCCAAGCATGCCTAGCGTGCAAGGCCTGCGTGCCCAAGGTCTGTGTGCAAGGCTAGTGCCCAAGGCTAGTGCGCAAGGCTAGTGCCCAAGGCTAGTGAGCAAGGCCTGGGTGCAAGGCTAGTGTGCAAGGCTTGTATGCAAGGCTAGTGTGCAAGGCTGCTGTGCAAGGCTTGTGGGCAAGGCTGGTGCGCAAGGCTAGTGCCCAAGGGTTGTGTGCAAGGCTAGTGCCCAAGGCTAGTGCGCAAGGCTCGTGCCCAAGGCTAGTTCGCAAGGCTTGTGTGCAATGCTAGTGCGATGGGCCAGTGCCCAAGGCTTGTGAGCAAGGCTTGTATGCATGGCTTGTGCGCAAGGCTTGTGTCCAAGGCTTTTGTGCAAGGCTCGTGCGCAAGGCTAGTGTGCAAGGCTTGTGCGCATTGGCAGGTAGCCCACCACCATGCACGATCCAAATGCCACTCACGCGACAACACGGTGCCAAGCCGGGCATGGTGTGCACTCAAAACCAATCAACGGACAGAGGTCATGCGTCATGGGGGGGATCTAGCAAGGCCATGGGGAAGGTCATGGAGGACCTTGGAAGCAAGCGCAAGACGAGAGCGAATCGAACAAGGGGCCAGGACGGGGCCTTGTGCCCATGGTCTTCGCAAGACTGCGTCCAAGGCGCCCGAAAGCCCAAGGGAACCCAAACCCGGCCGACACTTGCAATCGCACATGCTCTCTGCAACACACCATCAATGCCGCCCAACGGGGCCAGCACGAGCAGTCATCCGCGGTCCCCTGGCCCTGCGCACGTTTGTCTTTGAAACCGAGCATCAATGCCACAGAAAGTGCCGGGGCGCCAGCTGGAGCCATCATCCGCGTTGCCATGGCTCGCTTGGCCTTGGCTTGCCAGGCCCCGACAGGAGCAATCGCGCATTTTCTTTGCAACCGACCATCAATGCCGCCCAACGGGGCCAGCACGAGCAGTCATCCGCGGTCCCCTGGCCCTGCGCACGTTTGTCTTTGAAACCGAGCATCAATGCCACAGAAAGTGCCGGGGCGCCAGCTGGAGCCATCATCCGCGTTGCCATGGCTCGCTTGGCCTTGGCTTGCCAGTCCCCGACACGAGCAATCGCGCATTTTCTTTGCAACCGACCATCAATGCCGCCCAACGAGGCCAGCACGAGCAGTCATCCGCGGTCCCCTGGCCCTGCGCACGTTTGTCTTTGAAACCGAGCATCAATGCCACAGAAAGTGCCGGGGCGCCAGCTGGAGCCATCATCCGACGTGCCATGGCTTTGGTCCCATGGTCTTCGCAACCGAGCATTCGTGACACCCGACGGGGCCAGGACACCAACCCTTCCGACAGGAGCATTCGCGCATGTTCTTTGGCCACACAAAGGCGCCAGCACGAGCAAAATCATCCGCGGTGCGGTGGCCTTGCACGGCCTTTTGTCTTTGGAACCAACCATCAGTGCCACGGGAAGTGCCGGAGTCCCGGCATCCGCGGTGCCAAGTCATTGCGCCCTTGGTCTCTGCAGCGGGGCATGCCGGGCACTCCCAACCATTGCAAGCAAGCAAGAAAGAAAGTAAGTAAGTAAGTAAGTATTACATATAGGGGCGGGACATGCGGGGAGATCAGCGAAACGTGCATTACGGGGCACACGCGTACCTACCGGGGCATACCGACCCCTATTGGGGCACACGTGTGCATATCGGGGCATACCGGGCCTATCGGGGCACACGCGTACATACCGGGGCATACCGAGCCCTACTGGGGCACACGTGCGCATATCGGGGCGTACCAAGCCTATCGGGGCATACGCATGTATCCCAAGGCATACCGAGTCTATCCGGGCATACGCGTTCATACCGGGGCGTAACGGGCCTATCGGGGCATACTTGGGCATATCCGGGCAAAAAATGCCCAAAACTTGCGCAACCTTGGCAACCGTGGTCCATTCCTCTCTATATGCCTAGCCTTGGCAACCGTGGTCCATTCCTCACTATATGCCATGGCCTTGTGCCCATGGTCTTCCCAAGACAGCGTCCAAGGCGCCCGGAAGGCCAAGGGAGCCCAACCCAGCGATGCCCTGCTATGGCAAGCCAAGGCCAAGCATTCCGGTGCCTATCCGGGCAAAAATGCGATTCCTCTCTATATGCCTAGCCTTGGCAACCGTGGTCCATTCCTCACCATATGCCATGGCCTTGTGCCCATGGTCTTCCCAAGACAGCGTCCAAGGCGCCCGGAAGGCCAAGGGAGCCCAACCCAGCAATGCCCTGCTTTGGCAAGCCAAGGCCAAGCATTCCGGTGCCTAACCTTGGCAACCGTGGTCCTTTCCTCACCATATGCCATGGCCTTGTGCCCATGGTCTTCGCAAGACATCGTCAGAGGCGCCCGGAAGGCCAAGGGAGCCCAACCCAGCAATGCCCTGCTTTGGCAAGCCAAGGCCAAGCATTCCGGTGCCTAACCTTGGCAACCGTGGTCCTTTCCTCACCATATGCCATGGCCTTGTGCCCATGGTCTTCGCAAGACATCGTCCAAGGCGCCCAAAAGGCCAAGGGAGCCCAACCCAGCAATGCCCTGCTAGGGCAAGCCAAGGCCAAGCATTCCGGTGCCTAACCTTGGCAACCGTGGTCCTTTCCTCACCATATGCCATGGCCTTGTGCCCATGGTCTTCGCAAGACATCGTCCAAGGCGCCCAAAAGGC
>NW_027518696.1:31867500-31875000 GCF_043159265.1 Tasmannia lanceolata
ACCATCAATGCCGCCCAACGAGGCCAGCACGAGCAGTCATCCGCGGTCCCCTGGCCCTGCGCACGTTTGTCTTTGAAACCGAGCATCAATGCCACAGAAAGTGCCGGGGCGCCAGCTGGAGCCATAATCCGCGTTGCCATGGCTCGCTTGGCCTTGGCTTGCCAGTCCCCGACAGGAGCAATCGCGCATTTTCTTTGCAACCGACCATCAATGCTGCCCAACGAGGCCAGCACGAGCAGTCATCCGCGGTCCCCTGGCCCTGCGCACGTTTGTCTTTGAAACCGAGCATCAATGCCACAGAAAGTGCCGGGGCGCCAGCTGGAGCCATCATCCGCGTTGCCATGGCTCGCTTGGCCTTGGCTTGCCAGTCCCCGACACGAGCAATCGCGCATTTTCTTTGCAACCGACCATCAATGCCGCCCAACGAGGCCAGCACGAGCAGTCATCCGCGGTCCCCTGGCCCTGCGCACGTTTGTCTTTGAAACCGAGCATCAATGCCACAGAAAGTGCCCGGGCGCCAGCTGGAGCCATCATCCGACGTGCCATGGCTTTGGTCCCATGGTCTTCGCAACCGAGCATTCGTGACACCCGACGGGGCCAGGACACCAACCCTTCCGACACGAGCATTCGCGCATGTTCTTTGGCCACACAACGACGCCAGCACGAGCAAAATCATCAGCGGTGCGGTGGCCTTGCGCGGCCTTTTGTCTTTGGAACCAACCATCAGTGCCACGGGAAGTGCCGGAGTCCCGGCATCCGCGGTGCCAAGTCATTGCGCCCTTGGTCTCTGCAGCGGGGCATGCCGGGCACTCCCAACCATTGCAAGCAAGCGAGAAAGAAAGTAAGTAAGTAAGTAAGTATTACATATAGGGGCGGGACATGCGGGGAGTTCTGCGAAACGTGCACTACGGGGCACACGCGTACCTACCGGGGCATACCGACCCCTATTGGGGCACACGTGTGCATATCGGGGCATACCGGGCCTATCAGGGCACACGCGTACATACCGGGGCATACCGAGCCCTACTGGGGCACACGTGCGCATATCGGGGCGTACCAAGCCTATCGGGGCATTCGCATGTATCCCAAGGCATACCGAGTCTATCCGGGCATACGCGTTCATACCGGGGCGTAACGGGCCTATCGGGGCATACTTGGGCATATCCGGGCAAAAAATGCCCAAAACTTGCGCAACCTTGGCAACCGTGGTCCATTCCTCACTATATGCCATGGCCTTGTGCCCATGGTCTTCACAAGACAGCATCCAAGGCGCCTGAAAGGCCAAGGGAGCCCAACCCAGCAATGCCCAGCCAAGGCCAGGCATTCCAGTGCCTGCCCGGGCAAAAACGCCCAAAGCATGCCCCATTCCTTAGCCTATCCAGGCAAAAACGCCCAAAACCAGCCCATTCCAGTGCCTATCCGGGCAAAAACGCCCAAAGCATGCCCATTCCTTAGCCTGTCCAGGCAAAAACGCCCAAAACCAGCACATTCCAGTGCCTATCCGGGCAAAAACGCCCTAAACCTGCGCATTCCAGCGCCCCGCAGCATGCCACCCTCCTATAGGGTTTGCGCAACCAACCCGCCTAACCACCAGTGGCAACCAAAGGTGCTGTTAGCGACGACTTCTGAAGACGCAACGAGACGCGACGGGTTTGCGCCCAGACGCGACGAGACGATGCGGGATCTGCGCCCAACCATGCCTACACCCGCCGACTTGTTGCGGGAGCTGCTTGCCCAAGCATGCCTAGCGTGCAAGGCCTGCGTGCCCAAGGTCTGTGTGCAAGGCTAGTGCCCAAGGCTAGTCCGCAAGGCTAGTGCCCAAGGCTAGTGAGCAAGGCCTGGGTGCAAGGCTAGTGTGCAAGGCTTGTATGCAAGGCTAGTGTGCAAGGCTGCTGTGCAAGGCTTGTGGGCAAGGCTGGTGCGCAAGGCTAGTGCCCAAGGGTTGTGTGCAAGGCTAGTGCCCAAGGCTAGTGCGCAAGGCTCGTGCCCAAGGCTAGTTCGCAAGGCTTGTGTGCAAGGCTAGTGCGATGGGCCAGTGCCCAAGGCTTGTGAGCAAGGCTTGTATGCATGGCTTGTGCGCAAGGCTTGTGTCCAAGGCTTTTGTGCAAGGCTCGTGCGCAAGGCTAGTGTGCAAGGCTTGTGCGCATTGGCAGGTAGCCCACCACCATGCACGATCCAAATGCCACTCACGCGACAACACGGTGCCAAGCCGGGCATGGTGTGCACTCAAAACCAATCAACGGACAGAGGTCATGCGTCATGGGGGGGATCTAGCAAGGCCATGGGGAAGGTCATGGAGGACCTTGGAAGCAAGCGCAAGACGAGAGCGAATCGAACAAGGGGCCAGAACGGGGCCTTGTGCCCATGGTCTTCGCAAGACTGCGTCCAAGGCGCCCGAAAGCCCAAGGGAACCCAAACCCGGCCGACACTTGCAATCGCACATGCTCTCAGCAACACACCATCAATGCTGCCCAACGGGGCCAGCACGAGCAGTCATCCGCGGTCCCCTGGCCCTGCGCACGTTTGTCTTTGAAACCGAGCATCAATGCCACAGAAAGTGCCGGGGCGCCAGCTGGAGCCATCATCCGCGTTGCCATGGCTCGCTTGGCCTTGGCTTGCCAGTCCCCGACACGAGCAATCGCGCATTTTCTTTGCAACCGACCATCAATGCCGCCCAACGAGGCCAGCACGAGCAGTCATCCGCGGTCCCCTGGTCCTGCGCACGTTTGTCTTTGAAACCGAGCATCAATGCCACAGAAAGTGCCGGGGCGCCAGCTGGAGCCATCATCCGCGTTGCCATGGCTCGCTTGGCCTTGGCTTGCCAGTCCCCGACAGGAGCAATCGCGCATTTTCTTTGCAACCGACCATCAATGCTGCCCAACGAGGCCAGCACGAGCAGTCATCCGCGGTCCCCTGGCCCTGCGCACGTTTGTCTTTGAAACCGAGCATCAATGCCACAGAAAGTGCCGGGGCGCCAGCTGGAGCCATCATCCGCGTTGCCATGGCTCGCTTGGCCTTGGCTTGCCAGTCCCCGACACGAGCAATCGCGCATTTTCTTTGCAACCGACCATCAATGCCGCCCAACGAGGCCAGCACGAGCAGTCATCCGCGGTCCCCTGGCCCTGCGCACGTTTGTCTTTGAAACCGAGCATCAATGCCACAGAAAGTGCCCGGGCTCCAGCTGGAGCCATCATCCGACGTGCCATGGCTTTGGTCCCATGGTCTTCGCAACCGAGCATTCGTGACACCCGACGGGGCCAGGACACCAACCCTTCCGACACGAGCATTCGCGCATGTTCTTTGGCCACACAACGGCGCCAGCACGAGCAGAATCATCAGCGGTGCGGTGGCCTTGCACGGCCTTTTGTCTTTGGAACCAACCATCAGTGCCACGGGAAGTGCCGGAGTCCCGGCATCCGCGGTGCCAAGTCATTGCGCCCTTGGTCTCTGCAGCGGGGCATGCCGGGCACTCCCAACCATTGCAAGCAAGCAAGAAAGAAAGTAAGTAAGTAAGTAAGTATTACATATAGGGGCGGGACATGCGGGGAGTTCTGCGAAACGTGCACTACGGGGCACACGCGTACCTACCGGGGCATACCGACCCCTATTGGGGCACACGTGTGCATATCGGGGCATACCGGGCCTATCAGGGCACACGCGTACATACCGGGGCATACCGAGCCCTACTGGGGCACACGTGCGCATATCGGGGCGTACCAAGCCTATCGGGGCATTCGCATGTATCCCAAGGCATACCGAGTCTATCCGGGCATACGCGTTCATACCGGGGCGTAACGGGCCTATCGGGGCATACTTGGGCATATCCGGGCAAAAAATGCCCAAAACTTGCGCAACCTTGGCAACCGTGGTCCATTCCTCACTATATGCCATGGCCTTGTGCCCATGGTCTTCACAAGACAGCATCCAAGGCGCCTGAAAGGCCAAGGGAGCCCAACCCAGCAATGCCCAGCCAAGGCCAGGCATTCCAGTGCCTGCCCGGGCAAAAACGCCCAAAGCATGCCCCATTCCTTAGCCTATCCAGGCAAAAACGCCCAAAACCAGCCCATTCCAGTGCCTATCCGGGCAAAAACGCCCAAAGCATGCCCATTCCTTAGCCTGTCCAGGCAAAAACGCCCAAAACCAGCACATTCCAGTGCCTATCCGGGCAAAAACGCCCTAAACCTGCGCATTCCAGCGCCCCGCAGCATGCCACCCTCCTATAGGGTTTGCGCAACCAACCCGCCTAACCACCAGTGGCAACCAAAGGTGCTGTTAGCGACGACTTCTGAAGACGCAACGAGACGCGACGGGTTTGCGCCCAGACGCGACGAGACGATGCGGGATCTGCGCCCAACCATGCCTACACCCGCCGACTTGTTGCGGGAGCTGCTTGCCCAAGCATGCCTAGCGTGCAAGGCCTGCGTGCCCAAGGTCTGTGTGCAAGGCTAGTGCCCAAGGCTAGTGCGCAAGGCTAGTGCCCAAGGCTAGTGAGCAAGGCCTGGGTGCAAGGCTAGTGTGCAAGGCTTGTATGCAAGGCTAGTGTGCAAGGCTGCTGTGCAAGGCTTGTGGGCAAGGCTGGTGCGCAAGGCTAGTGCCCAAGGGTTGTGTGCAAGGCTAGTGCCCAAGGCTAGTGCGCAAGGCTCGTGCCCAAGGCTAGTTCGCAAGGCTTGTGTGCAAGGCTAGTGCGATGGGCCAGTGCCCAAGGCTTGTGAGCAAGGCTTGTATGCATGGCTTGTGCGCAAGGCTTGTGTCCAAGGCTTTTGTGCAAGGCTCGTGCGCAAGGCTAGTGTGCAAGGCTTGTGCGCATTGGCAGGTAGCCCACCACCATGCACGATCCAAATGCCACTCACGCGACAACACGGTGCCAAGCCGGGCATGGTGTGCACTCAAAACCAATCAACGGACAGAGGTCATGCGTCATGGGGGGGATCTAGCAAGGCCATGGGGAAGGTCATGGAGGACCTTGGAAGCAAGCGCAAGACGAGAGCGAATCGAACAAGGGGCCAGGACGGGGCCTTGTGCCCATGGTCTTCGCAAGACTGCGTCCAAGGCGCCCGAAAGCCCAAGGGAACCCAAACCCGGCCGACACTTGCAATCGCACATGCTCTCTGCAACACACCATCAATGCCGCCCAACGGGGCCAGCACGAGCAGTCATCCGCGGTCCCCTGGCCCTGCGCACGTTTGTCTTTGAAACCGAGCATCAATGCCACAGAAAGTGCCGGGGCGCCAGCTGGAGCCATCATCCGCGTTGCCATGGCTCGCTTGGCCTTGGCTTGCCAGGCCCCGACAGGAGCAATCGCGCATTTTCTTTGCAACCGACCATCAATGCCGCCCAACGGGGCCAGCACGAGCAGTCATCCGCGGTCCCCTGGCCCTGCGCACGTTTGTCTTTGAAACCGAGCATCAATGCCACAGAAAGTGCCGGGGCGCCAGCTGGAGCCATCATCCGCGTTGCCATGGCTCGCTTGGCCTTGGCTTGCCAGTCCCCGACACGAGCAATCGCGCATTTTCTTTGCAACCGACCATCAATGCCGCCCAACGAGGCCAGCACGAGCAGTCATCCGCGGTCCCCTGGCCCTGCGCACGTTTGTCTTTGAAACCGAGCATCAATGCCACAGAAAGTGCCGGGGCGCCAGCTGGAGCCATCATCCGACGTGCCATGGCTTTGGTCCCATGGTCTTCGCAACCGAGCATTCGTGACACCCGACGGGGCCAGGACACCAACCCTTCCGACAGGAGCATTCGCGCATGTTCTTTGGCCACACAAAGGCGCCAGCACGAGCAAAATCATCCGCGGTGCGGTGGCCTTGCACGGCCTTTTGTCTTTGGAACCAACCATCAGTGCCACGGGAAGTGCCGGAGTCCCGGCATCCGCGGTGCCAAGTCATTGCGCCCTTGGTCTCTGCAGCGGGGCATGCCGGGCACTCCCAACCATTGCAAGCAAGCAAGAAAGAAAGTAAGTAAGTAAGTAAGTATTACATATAGGGGCGGGACATGCGGGGAGATCAGCGAAACGTGCATTACGGGGCACACGCGTACCCACCGGGGCATACCGACCCCTATTGGGGCACACGTGTGCATATCGGGGCATACCGGGCCTATCGGGGCACACGCGTACATACCGGGGCATACCGAGCCCTACTGGGGCACACGTGCGCATATCGGGGCGTACCAAGCCTATCGGGGCATACGCATGTATCCCAAGGCATACCGAGTCTATCCGGGCATACGCGTTCATACCGGGGCGTAACGGGCCTATCGGGGCATACTTGGGCATATCCGGGCAAAAAATGCCCAAAACTTGCGCAACCTTGGCAACCGTGGTCCATTCCTCTCTATATGCCTAGCCTTGGCAACCGTGGTCCATTCCTCACTATATGCCATGGCCTTGTGCCCATGGTCTTCCCAAGACAGCGTCCAAGGCGCCCGGAAGGCCAAGGGAGCCCAACCCAGCGATGCCCTGCTATGGCAAGCCAAGGCCAAGCATTCCGGTGCCTATCCGGGCAAAAATGCGATTCCTCTCTATATGCCTAGCCTTGGCAACCGTGGTCCATTCCTCACCATATGCCATGGCCTTGTGCCCATGGTCTTCCCAAGACAGCGTCCAAGGCGCCCGGAAGGCCAAGGGAGCCCAACCCAGCAATGCCCTGCTTTGGCAAGCCAAGGCCAAGCATTCCGGTGCCTAACCTTGGCAACCGTGGTCCTTTCCTCACCATATGCCATGGCCTTGTGCCCATGGTCTTCGCAAGACATCGTCAGAGGCGCCCGGAAGGCCAAGGGAGCCCAACCCAGCAATGCCCTGCTTTGGCAAGCCAAGGCCAAGCATTCCGGTGCCTAACCTTGGCAACCGTGGTCCTTTCCTCACCATATGCCATGGCCTTGTGCCCATGGTCTTCGCAAGACATCGTCCAAGGCGCCCAAAAGGCCAAGGGAGCCCAACCCAGCAATGCCCTGCTAGGGCAAGCCAAGGCCAAGCATTCCGGTGCCTAACCTTGGCAACCGTGGTCCTTTCCTCACCATATGCCATGGCCTTGTGCCCATGGTCTTCGCAAGACATCGTCCAAGGCGCCCAAAAGGCCAAGGGAGCCCAACCCAGCAATGCCCTGCTAGGACAAGCCAAGGCCAAGCATTCCGGTGCCTATCCGGGCAAAAACGCCCAAAGCATGCCCATTCCTTAGCCTATCCAGGCAAAAACGCCCAAAATCTGCACATTCTAGTGCCTATCCGGGCAAAAACGCCCACCAGCATGCCACCCTCCTATAGGGTTTGCGCAACCAACCAGCCTAACCACCAGTGGCAACCAAAGGTGCTGTTAGCGACGACTTCTGAAGACGCGACGAGACGATGCGGGATCTGCGCCCAGACGCGACGAGACGATGCGGGATCTGAGCCCAAGAATGCCTAGACCCGTCCACTTGATGCTGGATCTGCCCCCCAAGCATGCCTAGTGTGCAAGGACTGTGTGCAAGGCTAGTGTCCAAGGCTAGTGCCCAAGGCT
>NW_027518696.1:31885000-31889662 GCF_043159265.1 Tasmannia lanceolata
GCCCAACGAGGCCAGCACGAGCAGTCATCCGCGGTCCCCTGGCCCTGCGCACGTTTGTCTTTGAAACCGAGCATCAATGCCACAGAAAGTGCCCGGGCGCCAGCTGGAGCCATCATCCGACGTGCCATGGCTTTGGTCCCATGGTCTTCGCAACCGAGCATTCGTGACACCCGACGGGGCCAGGACACCAACCCTTCCGACACGAGCATTCGCGCATGTTCTTTGGCCACACAACGGCGCCAGCACGAGCAAAATCATCAGCGGTGCGGTGGCCTTGCACGGCCTTTTGTCTTTGGAACCAACCATCAGTGCCACGGGAAGTGCCGGAGTCCCGGCATCCGCGGTGCCAAGTCATTGCGCCCTTGGTCTCTGCAGCGGGGCATGCCGGGCACTCCCAACCATTGCAAGCAAGCGAGAAAGAAAGTAAGTAAGTAAGTAAGTATTACATATAGGGGCGGGACATGCGGGGAGTTCTGCGAAACGTGCACTACGGGGCACACGCGTACCTACCGGGGCATACCGACCCCTATTGGGGCACACGTGTGCATATCGGGGCATACCGGGCCTATCAGGGCACACGCGTACATACCGGGGCATACCGAGCCCTACTGGGGCACACGTGCGCATATCGGGGCGTACCAAGCCTATCGGGGCATTCGCATGTATCCCAAGGCATACCGAGTCTATCCGGGCATACGCGTTCATACCGGGGCGTAACGGGCCTATCGGGGCATACTTGGGCATATCCGGGCAAAAAATGCCCAAAACTTGCGCAACCTTGGCAACCGTGGTCCATTCCTCACTATATGCCATGGCCTTGTGCCCATGGTCTTCACAAGACAGCATCCAAGGCGCCTGAAAGGCCAAGGGAGCCCAACCCAGCAATGCCCAGCCAAGGCCAGGCATTCCAGTGCCTGCCCGGGCAAAAACGCCCAAAGCATGCCCCATTCCTTAGCCTATCCAGGCAAAAACGCCCAAAACCAGCCCATTCCAGTGCCTATCCGGGCAAAAACGCCCAAAGCATGCCCATTCCTTAGCCTGTCCAGGCAAAAACGCCCAAAACCAGCACATTCCAGTGCCTATCCGGGCAAAAACGCCCTAAACCTGCGCATTCCAGCGCCCCGCAGCATGCCACCCTCCTATAGGGTTTGCGCAACCAACCCGCCTAACCACCAGTGGCAACCAAAGGTGCTGTTAGCGACGACTTCTGAAGACGCAACGAGACGCGACGGGTTTGCGCCCAGACGCGACGAGACGATGCGGGATCTGCGCCCAACCATGCCTACACCCGCCGACTTGTTGCGGGAGCTGCTTGCCCAAGCATGCCTAGCGTGCAAGGCCTGCGTGCCCAAGGTCTGTGTGCAAGGCTAGTGCCCAAGGCTAGTGCGCAAGGCTAGTGCCCAAGGCTAGTGAGCAAGGCCTGGGTGCAAGGCTAGTGTGCAAGGCTTGTATGCAAGGCTAGTGTGCAAGGCTGCTGTGCAAGGCTTGTGGGCAAGGCTGGTGCGCAAGGCTAGTGCCCAAGGGTTGTGTGCAAGGCTAGTGCCCAAGGCTAGTGCGCAAGGCTCGTGCCCAAGGCTAGTTCGCAAGGCTTGTGTGCAAGGCTAGTGCGATGGGCCAGTGCCCAAGGCTTGTGAGCAAGGCTTGTATGCATGGCTTGTGCGCAAGGCTTGTGTCCAAGGCTTTTGTGCAAGGCTCGTGCGCAAGGCTAGTGTGCAAGGCTTGTGCGCATTGGCAGGTAGCCCACCACCATGCACGATCCAAATGCCACTCACGCGACAACACGGTGCCAAGCCGGGCATGGTGTGCACTCAAAACCAATCAACGGACAGAGGTCTTGCGTCATGGGGGGGATCTAGCAAGGCCATGGGGAAGGTCATGGAGGACCTTGGAAGCAAGCGCAAGACGAGAGCGAATCGAACAAGGGGCCAGGACGGGGCCTTGTGCCCATGGTCTTCGCAAGACTGCGTCCAAGGCGCCCGAAAGCCCAAGGGAACCCAAACCCGGCCGACACTTGCAATCGCACATGCTCTCTGCAACACACCATCAATGCCGCCCAACGGGGCCAGCACGAGCAGTCATCCGCGGTCCCCTGGCCCTGCGCACGTTTGTCTTTGAAACCGAGCATCAATGCCACAGAAAGTGCCGGGGCGCCAGCTGGAGCCATCATCCGCGTTGCCATGGCTCGCTTGGCCTTGGCTTGCCAGGCCCCGACAGGAGCAATCGCGCATTTTCTTTGCAACCGACCATCAATGCCGCCCAACGGGGCCAGCACGAGCAGTCATCCGCGGTCCCCTGGCCCTGCGCACGTTTGTCTTTGAAACCGAGCATCAATGCCACAGAAAGTGCCGGGGCGCCAGCTGGAGCCATCATCCGCGTTGCCATGGCTCGCTTGGCCTTGGCTTGCCAGTCCCCGACACGAGCAATCGCGCATTTTCTTTGCAACCGACCATCAATGCCGCCCAACGAGGCCAGCACGAGCAGTCATCCGCGGTCCCCTGGCCCTGCGCACGTTTGTCTTTGAAACCGAGCATCAATGCCACAGAAAGTGCCCGGGCTCCAGCTGGAGCCATCATCCGACGTGCCATGGCTTTGGTCCCATGGTCTTCGCAACCGAGCATTCGTGACACCCGACGGGGCCAGGACACCAACCCTTCCGACACGAGCATTCGCGCATGTTCTTTGGCCACACAACGGCGCCAGCACGAGCAAAATCATCAGCGGTGCGGTGGCCTTGCACGGCCTTTTGTCTTTGGAACCAACCATCAGTGCCACGGGAAGTGCCGGAGTCCCGGCATCCGCGGTGCCAAGTCATTGCGCCCTTGGTCTCTGCAGCGGGGCATGCCGGGCACTCCCAACCATTGCAAGCAAGCAAGAAAGAAAGTAAGTAAGTAAGTAAGTATTACATATAGGGGCGGGACATGCGGGGAGTTCTGCGAAACGTGCACTACGGGGCACACGCGTACCTACCGGGGCATACCGACCCCTATTGGGGCACACGTGTGCATATCGGGGCATACCGGGCCTATCAGGGCACACGCGTACATACCGGGGCATACCGAGCCCTACTGGGGCACACGTGCGCATATCGGGGCGTACCAAGCCTATCGGGGCATTCGCATGTATCCCAAGGCATACCGAGTCTATCCGGGCATACGCGTTCATACCGGGGCGTAACGGGCCTATCGGGGCATACTTGGGCATATCCGGGCAAAAAATGCCCAAAACTTGCGCAACCTTGGCAACCGTGGTCCATTCCTCACTATATGCCATGGCCTTGTGCCCATGGTCTTCACAAGACAGCATCCAAGGCGCCTGAAAGGCCAAGGGAGCCCAACCCAGCAATGCCCAGCCAAGGCCAGGCATTCCAGTGCCTGCCCGGGCAAAAACGCCCAAAGCATGCCCCATTCCTTAGCCTATCCAGGCAAAAACGCCCAAAACCAGCCCATTCCAGTGCCTATCCGGGCAAAAACGCCCAAAGCATGCCCATTCCTTAGCCTGTCCAGGCAAAAACGCCCAAAACCAGCACATTCCAGTGCCTATCCGGGCAAAAACGCCCTAAACCTGCGCATTCCAGCGCCCCGCAGCATGCCACCCTCCTATAGGGTTTGCGCAACCAACCCGCCTAACCACCAGTGGCAACCAAAGGTGCTGTTAGCGACGACTTCTGAAGACGCAACGAGACGCGACGGGTTTGCGCCCAGACGCGACGAGACGATGCGGGATCTGCGCCCAACCATGCCTACACCCGCCGACTTGTTGCGGGAGCTGCTTGCCCAAGCATGCCTAGCGTGCAAGGCCTGCGTGCCCAAGGTCTGTGTGCAAGGCTAGTGCCCAAGGCTAGTGCGCAAGGCTAGTGCCCAAGGCTAGTGAGCAAGGCCTGGGTGCAAGGCTAGTGTGCAAGGCTTGTATGCAAGGCTAGTGTGCAAGGCTGCTGTGCAAGGCTTGTGGGCAAGGCTGGTGCGCAAGGCTAGTGCCCAAGGGTTGTGTGCAAGGCTAGTGCCCAAGGCTAGTGCGCAAGGCTCGTGCCCAAGGCTAGTTCGCAAGGCTTGTGTGCAAGGCTAGTGCGATGGGCCAGTGCCCAAGGCTTGTGAGCAAGGCTTGTATGCATGGCTTGTGCGCAAGGCTTGTGTCCAAGGCTTTTGTGCAAGGCTCGTGCGCAAGGCTAGTGTGCAAGGCTTGTGCGCATTGGCAGGTAGCCCACCACCATGCACGATCCAAATGCCACTCACGCGACAACACGGTGCCAAGCCGGGCATGGTGTGCACTCAAAACCAATCAACGGACAGAGGTCATGCGTCATGGGGGGGATCTAGCAAGGCCATGGGGAAGGTCATGGAGGACCTTGGAAGCAAGCGCAAGACGAGAGCGAATCGAACAAGGGGCCAGGACGGGGCCTTGTGCCCATGGTCTTCGCAAGACTGCGTCCAAGGCGCCCGAAAGCCCAAGGGAACCCAAACCCGGCCGACACTTGCAATCGCACATGCTCTCTGCAACACACCATCAATGCCGCCCAACGGGGCCAGCACGAGCAGTCATCCGCGGTCCCCTGGCCCTGCGCACGTTTGTCTTTGAAACCGAGCATCAATGCCACAGAAAGTGCCGGGGCGCCAGCTGGAGCCATCATCCGCGTTGCCATGGCTCGCTTGGCCTTGGCTTGCCAGG